>NW_009925572.1:9951-29200 GCF_000696875.1 Nestor notabilis | reverse complement strand
AGCATGAGAGAGGCCAGGCTGCTTGGGTCCTCCAGAACAGCAGAAGAAACTGGCTGGTCTCTCTACCTTTCTCCTCCAGGATCTCCCTCTTCCCCCATCACAGACCAGACATTTTTAATCACTGCAACAACGTAAGAGATCATACAATTTTGCAGTTGGCAGACAGCAGCCTGAAACCCACTCTTAATCCCTAAATTTGAGCATATTCATAAGGAAAACAGAAGAGTTCAGAACCGCATAAGAATCTTGTAATTTGCTCTCCGAAATAACCCTAAAAGCCCATGGCAATCCACATGCAAAGGGATGTATTTTTCCTCACAAAACCTCAAATGAGCATTTCAGTCCCATGCCATCATGGGAATCAAAACTGTCATTTTTGAAGAATCATGTATTTCTACACTGGGAGTCTGAAAGTTCGAATGAGTAGTTTAATGAAGCAACTGATTGTCCTTTAGTGGAACAGAAAGGCAGTTATTTTCAATTGGTTTGCACAACTCTTCCTCATTTGCTTTCCTGGAGAAATCTTTGCACGAGCATGCATGGGGCAGGCACTTGTATTTTAAAGCAGATAAGAGAAAAAACCCTACAAGATATTACAGCCCAAAAAGCAAATCACTTCTTCACAGCATATTCCAGCTGTATTATTCAATGAGAATTAGTGAATTCTCCCCTCCTGTGTGCTTGTAGTCCTGGGCTTTTGTTTGAGGTACAATTAGTGGATACCCAGCAAGAAGAAAACCTTCCTCTCTTTCCTCCTCTTCAGAAGTTTGTCTGGAGAGTGAGAAAGGAGGAAGCTGGAGGGGTATTTAAGCAGTAGATACTCTTTTTAATGAGGAAAATGAGGAATATCTTACGCATGAGCAACAGCTGCCTTGTTTATTGACGCAGAGTTGATTCGACCACTCATTGCTTTCTTATGAGTTTAACTGTGAATCAACATCGGCTGACAAATGTCAGGGTGTAGCTGAGTGTTATGCTTAAGTTGCTCAAGTTTTTCTAAAGGCGCAAGTCAGTGGAAGCAGTACACAGCCAAAAATGTACTTACTGGATGACAAGCCTTCCCACCAGGGCAAAAAAAGCTCTGGAACACCATTTTCATGTAAAGCAAAAGGTAGTTTGGACACCAAAGCATGGTTTCAAATATTAATTTGCCACTGACATGTCAATAACCTGCTAGAATAATTTGTGCAAAATGGTTTTATGTGAAATGATTGGTTTAAGGGAGCAGGGGTGAGGAGAGTGAAACCCACAAATCCTCTTGTGCATTTATTCTCACAGATAAAGTGCAAACTTGGAAGTTGGGGGGGGGGACAGTGCAGATTGTCCCCTTGGCGCAGAGAGAGGAGAAGGCTTGGCCTCTTAATGGCAGCTGCTGAAAATCTTTCTTATTCTCCTATGGACTGAAAAAGAGTGCAGGTAAAAAACACCCTAAAGAACATAACTATCAAAAGGATAAAAATTTTTATATCAAAATCAGCAAGATGGCACACTGCTCCACATGGGGCAGTCGTAAGGAAGGGAAGCATAGAGACAAAAGACAGGATGAGATATACCATGAACTATCGAAGGAGGAAATGAGAGAGAAGGAAAAAAGAAAGAATAAAGCCAGACTGGTTGTTTTGAGGGTCGGAGACGAAATACAGGAAGTATAATAAGCGAAGTATATATAGCTGTTTCTGTCTTATAAAATCTTATGGGACAAGATCATACAGGTTTTTTTCACTTTAGCTAATAAGCACATATCCTCAGGCAAGTAAATGTCAGGTATATTTTTCCAAGGACTTGAGGAAACATTTGTATTAAAAATAAATAGGAATGCTCACTCAATCTGCTATGCAATCTGAATCCCCACTTATAAATGGCAGGGACTGGAGACAATGAGAAATCGCTAGATTACAGAGTCCTCTGCAATGCATTTAGCAACAGCTGAGGGGTAAAGTTGGAAAAACACCAACAGACTTAAGAATGCCAAATTAAGTTTGCTTGCACAGTTGCTGCTAATAAAAACCACAAAGACTTTCTCTCAATCTCCACACCGTCTCATTCATACCACTCCGTAATGCTGAAACAGAACTCAAATCACAGGAAAATTCTCCAAAGAAAAAAAAAAAAAATCCTGTCTCTTACACCATCAGTATTCCCTGCAGTTGACTGAACAAAGTAGCTGCAAAGCTGGTACAGCTTCACATATGATCCTTCACCAAAGATTTTCAGTGAAGAGCATTTTCGATGCAGGCAGGAGTTAACTCATTACTCCAAATGCCAAAGACAGCAGCACACACGTCCCAGCAGGAGAGGCACTTCAGCTTACAGCAAAAGGTGTCATTTCAAGCCAATGAAGTCATGACACAGAATCAGACAGGAAAATATTTTCCTACTATCTCATGGATAAACAGAACTTGCTAAAGTTTATTAAAAGGTCTGTTGGGAGCTACAAAATAGTTCCTTCATTTTCTAGAGCTGTAAACTCCTTGCCAAGCACAAAGGGTTGTCCTGCAATTCACACAGAGCAAATGTAAAGCGATAATGTGCACTGAGCTACAGAAGCTACTCTGTCAGAGCTCGGTAATTACATGAACGAACTGATCTATTAACCACAAGTCTAAATACAGCCCCCCAAGGGGCTACAATTCAATCAAAGGTATTCTGAAAGGAAACGTTGCTATTGCAAGGGGACTGCGATGGGAGAAGGGAAAACTAGCCATGTGGTTATCAGCAACAAGAAATTACCTACTTATGGAATAATAAATCATGCTAAAAAAAAATTATACTAGCAAGAACTTCGTTTCACATAGGCCACATTTAGAACATTAGTTAACTCTAATTTGCCTTTCTTCTGCAGATTAGCGGTAGACATTCTCAGCTCGCATCTAAATCGAAGGGTTTGCTAACTGCATTAGCAAAATAAAAATCACAGCGCTGCACTTAACTGTTTTATTGTTGTGAAAATTATTCTGACTTCAGAAGGCAGCTTCTCCTGCAGTAAGGAAGGTGTGTCAGTGAATTACTAAGACCAACAGCTCTTCTACAGTTAACCCCACCAGCCATCCTCCTCCGCACGGAGAGAATTATGATGAGTGCAATGCATTCTGTAGAGCAAACTAATCCCAAGAGCCCCCTAATAAAATTCTGTTGTAGCCTAAAGAGTCATCCTTCAGAGAAACACATGTTTCTGACTGTTTTCTTGTGTAAATGACACTGTAAAACAGATATATACCTTCTCAGGTCATGCTTACCAAAATTAGTCACATAAAATATTTGCAAGTTCTCTACAACTTCAGATTAATTCAATTTTATCTTAGTCCTGCACTTAAAGACCATGATTCTGCAAAGAGAAAGTATTTTGGGAAATATTTAACAATCCTAAAGAATATCACAATTTATTTTTTTTCTTGAGTAGCCAGCATGTTGATGTCATCAAATCTGTGCATGGCTATCATCCCCCTTTAAACATTTTGTGGCAAAACATACTGATCTTTCACAAATAGCAGTCCTACTTGCATCCTGGAAATACTTCTCCATTACTCGCCTTTCCCCATTACAATAGGTGGAAAGGAAAAAAAGCATCTATCAGGAGCCGTTGTGTCTATATTACATGCAGTTCCACACATGGGAAAAGTCCTTTAAGAAGGAGGAGAATTATTTGCATGTAGCAGAGACCAAGAAGTCAAAGAGCAAACAAGAGTAAAGCTGCACAGTCAGAGATGTGACACTGCATTCCTTGGAAATACCATTACTTTATTACCACTCTCTTCAAGGAATGAGGCAAAGCTGCAGCACTTGTGAAGATGAATGAAAGGAAAAAGGGATAAAGAAATGAAGGTGTGGCAAACTATAGTCAAAACCAAGATTACTCACAAAGAAACACTCATAAATAAACATGCTTTGTTACCTGCTTTTTATTTTACATCTTTCACATACCTCTTTGTGTATATTTGTGCATATGTTTGGTTTTTCTTTACAAAAAAAAAAAAAGAAAACTGCACACAGCTTGGAGTGTGTCTGTGGAAATGTAATACTGTATGAGCAGCGAACAGCCAACAGTCAGCAGCTTTCAACACAGCTGGCATTAGGGATTCCACAGACCATGGTCCTTTTGTTACCAAAGCTGAAGGACATCAAATATTTAGCTCATTTGACTAGCACATGTTGCTCTAGTGTACTTGTATTTTATGCAGTCTAAGCTTTCAGTCTGAAATGGAGAGGAAGTTCTTAAAATTTGTATTTTTGTATTTCCAAAGGAGAGAGAAGGATCAAACATTAGTCCACCATGGTAAACAACCTGAAGTGACTGCTCTGACAAGATGTTAACTTTCTAACAGTTTTATCATTGGGTTTCTAGTGAAGCAGGATTCTTGAATTACAGTTTTATTTTTTTTCCAATCACCATTTTTATCGGATTTGCTCCAAAAGAAAACACAGACAAGATAGAAAAGCCACACAAGAATATATTTGAAAACTCAGATATGAGGGGAGTAACAACCAATCTTAAAGAGAAACCCCTTCATTTCCCACATTGAGCAATGCTGACTGTAAACAAAACCAGAAGTTTGAAAAATAAAAATACCATTATAAACTGTCAAGTGTTATTCATGTGAACTGACATCAGTAAGAGATCTGCTGAAATGCCAGACTGGAGACTGTGCTCATATACCCCAATGTACCGTGGAAGTAGGTGCTCATAAAAGAAGCAGCTAGTGCCCTGCTCTTCCATGTTTTAGGCGGAAAACAAACACCCTAAAATCACTTCCTTCTAATACACACTCAGTCTCAACTAATGTTTTGAGTAAATAAAATTATAAACACAAAGGCCACTCCTCATGTTATTGAGAATCACTGTCTCCACACCACATATAATTATTTGGCACAAGGAAACCACAATCATAAATTAGGCTTTTATTATGCACGGTTTTCCTTTTATCTTTAGTTACACTGCACCACCATCCAGGGTTCTTCAGGAGATTCACCCTCTAAGATCCAAGGGACTACCTTACAGTCCATAAGGCTTTTCTCCTGTGTAACACAAATCCTCAAGCTTTCAGCTAGTCCTCCTTGTGCCAAGTCCAGCTATTTTGTTCAGTACACAGCATCTCTCCGAGATGAACGGACGTAACATGCTGACATCAGATACACTTTAGATCCTGTATACGGGTAAAAGTCACAAAGGAGCACATGGGCATGCATGAGCATCTAGTTTCCAAAGCTTCTGGGACTACTGCCAGTTAAGAAGTGATAATAAGAACAGTTTTATCCAGCAAGGAGAATTAAATCAGTTATACAGGAAGCCTTCTGGTCTTGTTTGCTATTTAGGCACTAAATCTAGACTGAGTTTACTGTATAACACTGAATACTGCATGGAAATGCATTCATTAAGCACATAAGGAAAATCCTGGCTTGAAAACTATAAATGAAATTCAAGACAGTTGTAAGCCTGAGCATAAAACAATGACAATGAGAGAGAAAGGGGATAGCAACATTTGTCTGAGGCTAAATATCAAGTGAGTTTCTCCTTCGCTGAAATCCCTCCTCCATGCAAGGGAACACTTCAAAGCTAAGCTACCACTTGCTGAAATTCTTCAATTAAATTGGAGTACATACTTCAAAATGAGCTTCAACTTACAGCAATTGACCCTGAGGGCTCCTTGTAGAACTACTTTATTTAGATAATAAACAAAATAATAAAAGATGGGAGAAAAAGTGGCAAGAGTAACACAAATATCCTACTTAAAACAACTAACCTACAGACAAACACAAACCTCACCAAAAACCACACACACAACAAACCCCACTCTTTAGCCTTCAAAAGCCATCTTTCTGCTTGCCCTGAAACAATACGCCTCTGTTCCCTTTGTAGTCTTGACATGTTTTATTTCAACCACCACACCCAGTTCTGGGAAGGGCACTACGATAGCCGCTGATTTGTTTGCAAGATGGTGCAAGGTGAAATCAAAGTTAATAATCCCGTATCCTGGATTTTGCTGTTGGGTATTTTGTTTGTTTTGTTTTGTTAATTTAACACTAGTAAACACAGAGACAATATTCACTCATATGAGTGCTTACAGGAAAAAGATTGAAAGGGGTAAAAAGTTATCCTATATTAGCCACGTTAAAAACCAAAGTAACACAGGGAAGGAGCACAGCAGAGCTCATGAATAGTGACAAGCAGCTGCAGGCAAAAGAGCTGGAGCAGAGTCCCTTGGGATCTGTGCATTCTCGAGTTAACAGGGCACAGGCTATGGCAGCCCAGGGAACCACTGCAGCAGAGCTTCCATCACGCTGTCTCACCAGTGCATCTCAGCCTTAATTGGCACCAGCTTCAAAGCATGGAAAAATTCTTTCCCCCATATATTCAAGCCTCAACCTTGGCAAAATCTACAAATGACATATAACTCTTCAGCAGGGAACAAGTCGAAAATCAGATTTGCTTTACGTACTCCTGACAGTTATGGGGTATAATACCCTGAGCTTATTTTCACTGATGACCTAGATAGACAAAATTATACTGATATAAATCCAGACTAAAACAAAATAAACCAGTGAATGCATGGGAGGAGGTGGGGGAGTATAGTGGGATGTTGCTGGTGTATAATATTTCTTTAAGTTGTATATCACAAGGTACATCAGGTCCTTTACTTAGATTGAGGACCTGAAGAAGACAAGCAGGTATCTTTTTTAAAAAAAAGTCCATTGTGTGTTATGATCACCATGTTGGCCACTCAGCTAGAACAATAAAAGGATTTCAGCCAAATGAGCACTACTTCCTCCAGACCCTCTTTTAAAAATTAAACTCCATAAAGATAACAACAGTCATGCTCAGAGCTAATTATAGCAGAAATGTTATAGTGGCTAAAATGCTAAAAAGAGGTGGTGGGAAAGGAAGGAAGGTAGCTTAGAGGAAGAAAAAAAAACATAAGCAAAAAAAATAGGAATGGCAGACATGTCGTATCTGTCATGCTTAGCCTTCATGCAATGCTCACAGCGAGATGGAAGGTAGGGAGCACATAAGGTCTATGGACAACAAAAGTCCCAAACCCTGAGAAACAGTCAGTGATAGACTAAAGCCCCACAAACGCTGTGACATGCAAGGAACTGAAAGAAGTCTGAGTAATATGCAAATTAAGTGGAAGAATTAAGGAAAGCTTCTCACCCTGCTTTTTATCCCAGCTGAGAGCACAAGGGGAGAACTATCCTGCTCTCACACCTACTCCTGACTTCTGAAAGTCCAGAGGACAGGTACAAAGCCATTTTGTTTTGCTTCCCCTAAAGAAGGTGGCTGCCCTCAGCAGGGATTTTAGCAATAGAAGCCAGTAAACTATAAAGCTGAAGAAATCCCAAAGCCAGCAAGCTCCATGGGGAACAGGAAAGCTGCTCTCCTGGAGGCTCCCAAAGCGGCTGAGGAAGAACCTCATTTTCATGTGTCATCTGCACTTGCGTTTTCTTGTCTTATGACTTTCTTTCTAACCCTATAATCAAATGTTTAGCAGCTACTTTGACTGTACACATACTACTTTTTCCTTCTATTCCTAAACTTTGGCTAGTAAACAGGTGATCCAACAAGGACAGACTACTCATTTCTTTGGGAGTGGCAAATCGATGAATGGAGTAAAATACACAACATCCTTCATCTAGCACTAAAACCAGGGTTAGTACCTTTCCTCTAGGAGGACTGGCTGTGCCTTGGTCTGTATCTTTGAGGAACCACCTCCTCCCAGGTTTTGACAGTGACAGAAGGCATGCAAGAGCAGTCCCTGGTTCAGAAAGCACCCCTTCACAGCAGCTGCCTACAGTATGTGTGCCTGCGTCCAGCTCTGTCCCACTGTCCAGAGAAAAACAAAAGAAGCCTCTAATTAAGCTTTCAAGTGCAGCATAGCACATGCACAGAGTCTGACTTGCAATGGTGACCTACAATCTTCTCAAACTGACCAGAGGGCCCAATGCAGGCTGAAGGGTACAGAAGAATCCAGCAGTGGGATTGACCATGGAAGTTATTGATGTTCTCCACCCCCCAAACTATTTTTTCCTGCACGTACAAGTAGGCCTGAATTAATAACATTGGAAACCCACACACTAACAACTGTCCTTATTTAAAAGATTCCTCACAGTTGCTACAAGCCAGCAACGAAGTAGATACAGAAGTACTGCAAAAACCACCATAACAAGAAAAGCTGTCAGCAGAAAAGATACTGGAAAGCTACAGAAAAGGCTTCATGCTTATTCATGCTAGTTACACAGTAGGATGTTTTTTCCATCTGGTATTTGTAAAATCAGCTTGTAAAACTGGAAAATAAAGTTTCACTATCTGTAAAATCAGCACAAATACCAAATCCCTAATCGTTCCCAAGCTGAAAAAAAGTTCAGCTCCATGCTAGCTAGGTTAAAAAAGCAGGTTTGGTTCATCGAGGATGCCTAATCAAATGGCACAGCATTCAAACAAATACGTGTTCTCAAGCTGAATCACGTTATCATCTCTTATTCCCCACAGGGGAAAAAAGCAATGCTTAAGAAAAGTGGGGAACAGGAGTCAAGATAAATGTTTGGTCACAAAAATAAAACTCAAAAGTCAAACAGACACCTCAAATAAAGGGGGGGTGGTGGTGGTGGTGGTGGTGTGTGGGGGAACCACAACCAAAACCCAAAGAAAACAACCAAAACAACCACAGTATTTATAAACATGTCCCTCTGAGAGACAGAACCAGTGCTGGTTCTCCTCCGAGCCTGTGAGGCAACTTGCTCATTTGCTCTCTGCACTTTGTGTCAAACAGCAGGTGCAGTCAGGCAGACTATTGGTACAAGTCCATTGTAAAATACTGTTTATATTTGCAAATACTAATATTCATCAGTTCCTTCTGCAGATAAAACAGTAAATGTTCCCTCCGTTTGTGGAAGCAAACATTATTTAAACCATGACACTATTCTAGTAAATCCGAGACAGATGGGCCAGGATTTGGGGACAACTGAAGTTGCTGTGTTTATGATAAGGGAATTAGAGTGACAGAAAGCCTCTTGCAGGGAAATGCAGGATCTGTTAGATTTGCATGTGCTTCATAAAGATGATGAATACTCTACAAATATACTATTCAAGGTCAGTAAGCCAGAACAGTTTGGAGGTGGTGGGTCAATCCTAAAAGGGGGCACACAGATTTCCAGGTAACTGTTCTACAAAGCACCATCCACAATGTCCAGCAGGTCACTGCAAGCAAACTTGAGAAAAGTTTTTGACACACCTTGTTTATCTATCAGTGTTTAAAAACAGTGAGACTCTGGGGAGAAGGAGGAAAGTGGGAGAGAAAATACCCCAATCTCTCAGATTGACAGCATACAAGAGGAAATATGTATTCAAAGTTAAATTTGAAGAATATTTTTCTTAACATATTAATAATGACACAGTTTATATGACTCACCTGTACCAGCAGAAACAGAGCAATTAAAACTTTTCCATCTTGCATAATCAAAATCCTGTTCAAGTGAAGACAGGATTAAAATGTGTGGCATAGCTGTCTAACTTGGCTACAGGTTATGGTAGATGACTTTGGGTTTTTTATTTTAGCCAGCAAATAAAGTGTCAAAGGTGTTAACACGAAAGTGGACCTGGTACCCTGTCACCACAGAAGCAAAGTTTATCCAGTTCAGCAAATGTTGACAGAGCCATTACTCAGGCAAGGCTTCAGATAAGTCACTACTGAAGTCTTGAGCTGCAACAGGGAACTGCAGGGGTCCCTGCTCTTGGTTCATCTACCACAGCTGATATTACAGGGAAGTCTGCATACACTATTACCACAAAAAGTAGATACACACAGGCTGTATTAAGACAATGTTAAAAATCTGGCATTTTTCTAATAAGCCAGCGCATTTTAAGGATGCCATCTGAAAGAAGCATCAGATTAACAAAGCTACAAGGCAGAAATGAAGATATGAAGAAACCAATCATACGTATACTAATTAAGGCACCTACCAAAACTTAAAATGTTTACCTGGACAAGTAAAATTATGATAAAATTTAACCCAAGCAACCAAGTTTGGTGAACAGAAACTGTACAATCTCAGGCATAGCAGCAGATACTGTACATCTTCTTTCTGTCAGTCTGCTCTCTATGTATATTCAAAACCAGACACTGGTGATAGGATGCTTACTGAATTTCTAACTGGGCATTTTATTTTCCCACTTGAGAAAAAGCTTTGAGCACAACAACAAAGTAATATGCTTACACTCTGCATATTTCTGTCTTTTCACCTAAGTATCACCCCACGAACTTCAGGCTGGTGATAGTCATAGCATCAGTGTTACTAAAGGCTTTTAGTTTGCAAGAGGAAAGACAACTGAAATTTTTTTTCTATATGTGGATGTATTTGGAGAAAACGGGGAGGAAGCAAAGATACTCCAAGTTGAAACTGAGGACAGAGAAAGCTCAGAATTAGTACATGTTGCATAGCTTAAATTAAGCAAAAATTGTTCCTTCCTGATGGTGAATTTTCAAATCCAAGCAGCTTTTGTCTTCATTGGCCGCTGGTATTTCTCCACAACCAAGAGGGGTGGAGGTGGGGGAAGATGACGACATCTCATTCTGACAGGAAATGAACATCAAAAAAACCTGAAATCAACAACTTAATATACTTAATATTTGATTTGGGGGGGGAGTATTTTTATTGGTATTCCAAAAAGTGACATTTTAAAGCACATTCCTCAACTCCACCCAGCAGCCACAAAGCACATACACAATCCAGCGGGACAGGGTCAGCAGGCAGCGGCTGCTTCCTACTCCAATTATTTGTATGCATTTATGCCTTCACTGATTTTAAATGACAAAATTACAAATAAAATAAAAACAAAAAAGTGGCATCTCAAGTTTAGCAAGACAATCTTCTAAACCTGCTTTTGTCACATCTCCTGGCTTAATGGTTAGCATGACATGCCAGAAGTAAAAGAGCTTTTCATGTAATTATCACATCTCTATTGCTTTATCTTTGTCTTTCTCATAAACACTTTAAAAAAAACCCCAAAACATAACATTGCTTAAAATGCAAGTCCAAGAAACATTTCATCTTCACAGCAAAACCTATTCCTTCCGGTCTTATCAGTATTTCCAGTAGAGGCGGTTTTAGCTCCTATCTTCCACCTTTAGCGCTTGTATCCGTGTTGATGTTGAAACACTTTTAAAAGTGTGTACCAGGTCACAGGCTTAAGTGTTGCTATTTTGTTCCTACTTTTTTCAAAAGTTTCTAAGAACTTAGAAACAATTTCTTCCTGCTGCAACAAACATGTTCCTCTGCACAGGGCTGGAATTCCAAAGCCTTTTTGTTTACTTCCTCATTTGCACACAATCCTCCACCCCCCCTTTTTAAAATAGCACAGTTCTGGGAATACATAATTTCTTAACAAGCTGCCACTGAAAAGCCTCAAGATAGCAGCATTACTGTCACTTATCAGCAACCAAGCAGAAGCTTCAAAAAAGAAAAAAAATGAAATCAAAGCATATCTAGATTTTGCTGTCTAGTCCCAGTACTAATGGCTGTAATTACCACAAAAATGTCATACATTTTATCCAAGCTTATTTCTATTACAGAGGTTTTGATGGGAGATTTTGACAATTATTAAATTCTTCTGCAGTTTTCTTAGGTCAGTAAAGTTAGCTACTGCACGTAATATATCTTACTTTAAAAAAAGGTGTGCCCCCCCCCCCGCCCCCAGTAGGCAATACTCAAGCCAAATAAAAGATGGGGGGAGAAACTGAGGGTGGAAAAGAGACAGGTTAGAAAAATCAGTTTTACATACTGGAATACATGATTAAGCTAATATTTTGCTGGGAGATTTTAATTTGATTTCAAATGCTCAGCTAGCCTGCACATATACAGCTTTCCAGATCTCTGATCTCTTCCACTTGCTGACAACTAGCTTGGTAGAGCATGAGACATGCAAAAGACTCCTAAAGCAAGATGACATATTCAAAGCTACTGATTGGGAAAAAACCTCAGGAAGCAGGAGTGTTCAAAGAGATGGGGTAACTGTGGACAACATACTGAACATGAGATTGCTCTGGAAAACTGAGCCACTAATTAAGACAGGTTTGGGGTGCAAACGAATGATCCCAGTGGATGTATGTTGCAACCATGCCTAGATCAGTACAGTATTTTTTGGACATATCCAGACAGTTGCTCACAAACTGCAAGTGAAAAAAAGCAGAATGCTGAGCTGCAAGACTAAACCAAAGTAGGGCAACAACCTGAAACTTCACTGGTTTCTAAACAGCTGGAAGTAGTTCTGGGTTCCGCACAGATCCCTAATACTTACCAACGTCTGCAGTTTAACTATATTCTACTCCTACTACCTAGATTCCCCTGAACCTTTCGGTTACAATAGTCAGCAAAACATGAGGCTTTACTTATTATTGTAAGCAAATGATGAACATATCAAACAAAACACTACAGTGCAAGCCTTGTCTTCCGATGTGTTGGATGCTAGCTACAGAAAGGTGTTTTCCGGATGCTTCAAAGATTTAAGTAGAGCCATATGTGACTTCTTTGCATTTACTACCAAATTAAATTAATTAGAAGGACAAAAGTATCAATATTCCCCCCCAAGTATTCCCTGGAAGCATCCCAAATGCGAGCATAATTGCACTAAGAGAAACTGCTGTAGCAGCATAACCTGGAACACTAAATTAAACTGGAAATACTTATAAGGATTCTTGTAAACAGATCATGCATGGATGATAGGGATAAAGGCTGCTACAAAAGACCAGATAACTTACTGAAATACTCAGCTGCTGAGGATATGAGGGAAGGAGAGGATATTATTAAAATGTTTATTATGGTAGTACATAGAAATTAATTTGAAAAAAATCAGCTCCACTACACAAGCCTTATAATGAGCTTATATCCCAACACTGATGCTTTGTCAGATTAAGCACATTTTCTTCCTTTGTATTTTATGATGTGATGTAGTTACATGCTATTTTTTGTCTTTAGAAGACATCTTCAATATTCTAGTGCTATAGAGAAATAGGGCTAAGAGACAGAAGTGTCAACCTTTGAAAGGCAACAGGATTTAAAAATGAACTGTGGGGGAAAAATGTCCAGTTATCTGCTAATATGAGATTTTTTTTTTCTCTCAATACAGTTAATGTCATTTTACAGTGAAGGACTCATTGGTGTTGGGTTACACAGATAACAGGATTTACATGATCATGACAATTTTTAAAATATCCCATCACTATTACTAAATTCTACTTGTCCTGCAGACAAGTCAAAGCAATTTTCTACTTGTCAAAGATGATAAATCAGTTGTCTGGTGACACTGACAGGTGGATTTGTCAAATCCCCATTGAAGTATTTTGGTCTCTGCTTGCAGGCTGCCTGTGAAGTCCTGAGAGCGCATTAACACAACGGAGTAAGTGAGGGATTAGGAAGAGTTCAGATTTTTAGGGTGCTGCCCATTTCCCCAGCTTTCTTGGTATTTTTCTTTCTGCTTTACCATTAAAGTGGACGTACAGCATCCAGCTGCTGGGTTTTATTCAAGCACTTCACCCACAGAATTCCAGTTTAAAAAAATCAAAACCAACACACATTCTTTTGCTTATAAATATCAACTCCTCTTCTTTAAGACAGTGGCACATTTTTGCAAAGATTAAACTAAACCCCATTTCTTCTACCAACTCTGATTGCTCCTACAAGCTACACAAAAGAAACAACTGGTGTTGTGGGGAAAAAAGCAATGGCAAAGATGTGTGTGAATGGAAGCACATACCTTGTGCCTACCAGCCACAAAAAAACTTACTTAAAATAAAGGGGGAAATGTTCCAGCGAAAGACAAAGTACTGATGTTAAATAAGGCTGACAAGAAATATAACATAAATTGCTCACTTTTCAGCCCTTCCTTTAAAAAATAAATTAGAATGCTGTTAATATGCTGTTTAGGCTGTACTTCTGAAACAGAGGAAATGCTGCTTAGGAGCCCATGGCAGGTATACTACAGACAAAAATTAATTTCTAAGAATAACTAGCTACATTTAAAATATATAAGAAATTAGAAAATGCAGGAGAAATGGTTTTTCCTGCTACCCTCAGAAGTAACACTTGGGCACAGTGCTCCTCCAGCAGTGATTCCCCAGTGCTCTGCACTGAGCTTCCATTGCTCTTGATCCAAAAAGCAGGCAAATGCAAACAGCAGCTCACATTAAACCACCAGATATGAAAAGATGAGAAGCCTCAAAGTGAAGCCCAGAGGCAGTGTTTCAAATTGAATCCTCCTGCCAAGCCAGTGAGCCTGTTGGCGAGGCCTCTCCAGCCACTGTGAAGCACCACCTCCTCCTCCAGGCCTTTCATACTGAGTTTGGAGTAGCAAGGTGTATCCTGGAGTTAATTTTGACCTCCAAGGTTTGCTCTACTTCATCCCCAGGATGCTTCAGGTATGGCTTCCCTGGGATTGCACACAACACTACTGCATCTGGTACATACTCTGGTTTTTATAAAGCTCAAAGAATTAGGAGAAGCAATAAGAAATTGTTTTCCATCTCAGCATACAAAACACAAGCTCCTTCGCCACAACTAAAAGGCAACTCCCTACTCACAAGCCTGTTCTTCATTGAGAAACCTGAAAAGCATAAAGGTTTTGCATTTTATTTTTTCACTCTCAGCAAGGAATGCCAAAGAGCTTGCAGGTTTGAGATGGAGGATTAGCCTTGGTTTTGCTGCATCCTAAGATAACATTTGTGCCATTCCTCTATGTTTCCACATTAAATCCTCAAGCTAGAAACACAGCATAAGGACATTTTTACATCATTTTGACAGGACAGTAGTTCATCCTTATTCCTGAGCTGCTTGAAAGCATGTCCTTCCACCTGCGTATTATGCTCAATGTACAAGAAGAGGGGAAAAAGACATTTCTGGCCACTGACAAAGCCTGAACATATCACCCAGCAGCAGCATGCAGTTCACTGTAACCCCATTTATCCAGGGGGCCGAGTCGGTGCCCTTTCCCCACTGTAAGCAGCCAAGGGACAATCTGTTTTAAAGGCTACAACATAAACTAAGATATTTGGTATTGGTGTAATGCAGACACATTCTAATTCTAATAAAGTCATTTATTGGAGCTACTAAGTGCAGCTGTTCTTCCCACACTGTACTAGGAGCAGCAAGACCGAAACTGAGGGGTGAGGCAAAGAAATCAAGTGGGAAAATGAAATAAATCATTTGGAAAACAGCTGGATAGTAAAAATGGTCAGCCCTTAGGCTGAAGAGCTACTCTAGATCTTGCTGTTCCATTAACGTGAGTCTAGTTGCCATCTGGATAAGCAAACTACATTTTAAATGATAGATGTAAATTAGTCTGCAGTTATTTCTAAAGATAAGTTGTCACTGGAATAACACCCTTGCCAGAGAATCCACAGCAGAGTTGCCCAAACTCTTACAAGGCAAAAAGGTATTTTTCCCCTGGAAGTGCTTTGATTTCTCAAAAAAAAAAATAATTATTGAGACTTCCTTTCTGGCATGAATACCTCATGTGCCTTGATATTCTTAATATTAGAGGGACACAATTATGAACAGAACAGGAGATAACTCTTTAATTTTCAAAGTTGCTTCTAACTCAGTCTACATTTGTATTGGGGAAGAGGAGGAAAAATCACTCTCCCCCCATCTGTTGTCAAAGGAAAACTGAGCAAAGCATAGAGCCAGCCAGTACCTCTTTCAATCCTAAGCCAGCAGTATTCAGATTGCAATATGGGTTTCAAGAATATAAAAGGGGAAAAAATGCAGAGGAATAATACCCACGATGGCTCGTCAGAATATTAAGAAGATTGCAGATTGTCAGAGCTCTGGAATTGGATGCTGATAATTCATCAGAGCTCCTGCTCAGCTTTCAAGCAACAAAATGCATCCACACGTGTTGTGGAATAGATTTGCATTCATTGTTTCCTATCTACTGATGAAAGGTAGGATTAAAAAAACAAAGCCTAAAACTCAGTAGCTTTCCCTCACAGGTGCCACCTGCCCTACTGGTTATTTCAACCAGAGAAAAAGATCCTAAAAAAACCTGCAAACCACTAAAAGCTTTCACATGCCATGCCTCTGGACTCACATGGCCTTAGTACTGAGCTTGCTTCCAACAGAAACAGCACCACCACCCTTTCAGCCAATATCCTGCTGGCAAGGAATGTAGAGAAATAGCTGGCCTATCCAGCAATCTACTGGGTAGCACAGCTTGCCACCAAACTGCAGCTGGCATTCACAGCATTTGCTGAATTCTTCATTTTCTCACCAATCATATGCAGTTAATTTAACCTCAGAGCGCTCTAATGTTCAATCCAATGCCCTAGGCTTGCCTTTTGAGGAAAGCGACTTAAATACAGCTACTTTTAGCTGTATTTTTAGTCCCTCAGACTCTTCCAACACACCTACTAGCGTACCTCCACCTCACGTTCATACCATCACACATGCCTATGTCCAGTTAAACATGATACAAAGCAACAAGGAAGGGAAGTGAGGATTATTACTTGCAACAGTTGGCTACAAGAACTTTCTCCTCAACTGCATCACTGGTGAACATCTCTTGCTAGTTTGAAGTGTTTATTCATCTTCTGCTAAAGGTTTTCCTAAGAGGGTTAGGGCTGCTGCATATCCAACACCAGTGGAGAGAAGACAAATTCATTTCCAGATCATAATGGGAACTGGGCGTCACCTTGTTGAAATTCCTTTGACATTTACACACACAAAGACTATTTCCCTCATGGTTTTCTTTGCTGTTCCAAGCAATAACTGCACAGTTACAATTAACAGCATGCTCCTTTTATAACACACACCAGAGAGAAAAATAGATCTGGCTACTTTTTGCTGGAAACCAAAAAGCCATCAAGGTTCCAGGAAAATGACTGCTGTGGGTTTTTTCTTTCGGGTAACCAGTGTTTATATCAAAACGACACCCGAGTGAAATGGTGCAGGGGGGGAAAGCAGCAAGTCTTACAAAATGATGATTAAAAATTGTGAGCTACGTCTGCTTTGTGAAATTACAGAAGTGAACTATTTTTTCCAGTGGTATGTAATACATTGAGGTATTAATCCCTCCATAAGACTTAGCTAAATGATACGTATCTGCTGAAAACTGCACATCTGCATCACATTAACCGGTTTTTAACTGGCCCAGCAAATAAGTAAGCACATACCTCATGCCACAGATAAAAAGCAAAAGCACCACTGTTTGAAGAAAGATACAGCTAAGCCTTGAACTGAATCACCTTCAGTGGAAATTACAGAAAAAACCCACAAGGAGCAACACAAAGGAAGAATACCCCAGAAATGAGTAAAAGAGTAAGAACTGGGATGTTCCTTCCTCCAGCTGTACCAGTGCTTAAGTAATACGCACATGACTTACGGCTGGCCCCTTGGAAGGACAAGAGGCCAACACAATGCCCTTAGAGTCACAGGGCTAATTCAGTCATGAGTAATAAAAGCTCCAAGGAAATACAGGCATTTCCTTCCCTCACTCTCCAAACACCCACCTCCAGGGTCTCAAAATTATTAGCAACAGAGCTTAGTAAGGAAAGTACCTTAGTCAGTGGCGTCATCTACCCTGGGAGTAAGTGGAAGGCCACTCAGTCAGGTCCAAGTTTCCATCTACCAGTATTAGAAACTCGCTAGTGAGCTTCCAACATTTCTCATGGAAGGCACTCCTTTTGGAAGGGAATGAAAAAAGCAACCTTAAAGAGGTGAAAGTAGGTCACCAAGAAGCCACATCAATAAAGTCTGAAAACAAAACAGGGAGGGATACTATGTCAGCTATAGAATTGAATGGTTATTATAAAAGGACATCAAAAGTACAGCTAGAACATTTCAACTAGTAAGCCATTTCATGGATGAAATACAAGTACATAGTACATAATATACTACAGCTTCTCATTTGTAAGTCTCTTGCAAAGTTTTAAACATAATTGCATTTGGTTTTTTAGACTGACCTTATGACAACCCTTCTAAACCCCATCAACAAAAATAGCAATCTTGACAGCAAAAATAGATGTTCTTGGATATCAACATCACCCTCTCACCACAGTTTTAATTTAAGATACATCTCAAAGTTACCTTAGAGCCATCTAGGTACAGATTGATCTGTAAAGACATGCGGTGGTTATGTTCTACAACTAGACCGGTATGTCAGCCAAGAGCTCTCATAACCTGGACAGCAGGCCAGCAGATACCTCTGCTAATCCTGCAGAGCCAGCTATCCAAGGTTGTCAGCCTGAACACACAGAAAACTAGGATCCATCAGTCCACTCACCTTTTCTCCTAAAATATCAGTGAAACATCAAAGCTAATGTAACCCACAGCAAGTAGTTTCTCAGCAGGGAAGAAGCAGGTCAATTTAATTCTTGGCACCTATTTATACGAACACCTACCCACTCATATGGGAAACTACCTTAACTCCCAATAAACCATTTGCTGTGTCCTAGGCCGATCTGGTTTCAAACCAATTCTGAGAAGAAAGTCAGACCATTACAAAGAAAACAGTTACTGTCTCCTGATAGTAACAGCTACTGCACTTCAAATTCTTCATATAGACAGGGCTTATAATGCATATTATTAAAAAATGTTTAAGTTGGAATATAAGAGTAAGGAGACAACCTTCTAGTTGCTTATGGATAGTTCACAGTTGCTTACTGGCTTACATACGTAAAAATTAGATGTGACTGCCTGCCTTCTCCTTCCAAGCATCAAGTAAAAGGCGCAATAAGAACTATTAAGCCCAACTCACCAAAATGTACAATTTGAGATAACTGGCCTAACACTCCAGTGAAGTGAGGATCCAGATAACTTTGAGACAGAAGGCTTCAGGTGAATGTCACCCTTGCACTAAACATACATTTATCATTGAAAGCTACACTGCATTTTCAGACAGTTTCGTGTTTTCACCCTTTTCTATTTTTTAGCACAGAAAAAGCTATGCATTCTGACAAAGAAGTAGCAGAAAGCAAGTTGTGCCAGTATAGGGAAGATTAATGCCTTTTCACACAACTTAGCAATTTAACTATTATTACTGCATTCCTCTCAATTTTTTTTTTTTCCACCAAAGCGTCAGACATAATTTCATTTTTACAGCATGCAAACTCCCCCTTTACAGCACTGGGTTGGAATGAAAAATATTTGTTTCCTTCTTATTATCCATCCTTTCTCCTACACATTCATCATTTCAGTGAACAGAGGCTGTTTAGTTCACGTTCCTGTCTTTCCTATTAGCAAGTCTGTTCCACTCCCGCCCCCCCCTCCC
>NW_009925572.1:0-9938 GCF_000696875.1 Nestor notabilis | reverse complement strand
ACCCCATCAGAACGGAAAATGCTTAACTTCCATCTATAAAGCATGTCTAGGCTGACAAAAAAAAAGGCTTTCTTCCTTAATTTGATTTAATGCTTATAATGATTTAATGGTTATAAATTGAGACATCAGCAATGACTGGAATCAAGATGAGGATAGTTGAGTTTGAAACGGCTTCAGTTCACACCGCTCTGCCACAACTTACAGATCTTGACGTGAAGAACTGCAGGGACTTCTTTAAGCAGAGGAGTCACCAGCCAAGGGCATGTGAAAGAAAACTGACATAAATATTTATTGCAAGACCATAAAACTTCTTTGCTACCTTACTATAAGGGATATAAAACTCATTACCTCCAAGCAGTTTAGCTTATTTGAAAACTTCAGTGTGCAAGGCCTTAGCTAATGGAAGGAGTTAAGGAAGAACCCCATGAAATCCATCCAACAGTATAATCAATCACCCCACACCTTACTGACATCCCACGCAAGTGCTGCCAGAGAGCAAGAGAAAAAGAGACCCCATACGTCTATACCATCTAGAAGATAAAACTTCTCAAATCAGGTTTAAAAAGATGTTGATTTTTTTTTTTCTTTTTTATAACACCATATCCTTTTGCCATAGCTCTCTATTTCTCTTTTGGTGATACCACTCTATTTTTCCTGTTACGTTATTTTCCAGGAGACCTATCGACTACCCACCATCCTGAACAAAAAGATGGAAAATAATTACAGAAGCATACCTCAAAATAGCAAGTGATCAGATTTACTTGAAGAGGAAGTTTAATGATTTCCTAGCAAGAGTTGAGCACACTATGCTTTTGGTCCATTATGTACGTGTTCCAGTATACTCAAGGAGGAAACCCAGCAAAAGCAGCAGCTTGTCTGTACAGCCTGAGGTATAACCTCATAATGTAAATAAAAATCTTCTCGGGAAGCTTTTTGTCTCTTCTTCTTTCCTAGTGCCTGCACTGCACTGTACTCCTGCACATCAAGATAAAGTACTAACTAATATGGAAAACTACTATGGATCAGTCAACTGCTGGCAAGGCCAACAAAACCATGTTACACAGTGGCACAGGGTCTCAAATGCCATGGAAAGGATGTTAGAGCTTCATGTGGTTTAATCATTGCTCTGCGGTTTTCCAGTCTGCGTTATATTTTCCTCCCCCAGTCTGCAGTGAAGAGTTACCTACTTGGAAATAATGACTTAGCCAAACACCTGGACCTGTCCACAAATTAAGAGAAGTTAACCAGTGCCAGCTATCCAAACCCCTCCATAATAGCTGTCCAGCCTGCTATCACTGTAATGAGACAAGTTTATTACATTTTGAAGGTCAACAAAATTTTACCTTTGGTTTTTGGGGGGTGGGAGTGAGTAAAGACACAACCACCTTAATGAAAGTTCCCCTCCGAGAGCATCTTGCCCTACTGACCTACAGATCTGACAGCTAATAGGGTATTTGAGAGAATTATTAATAGTCACAAGCGGATCCAAGTAAAGTAGCAGGCTTAAAGGTATCCCAAACATGAAGCAGTGCAACTCAAAGTATGCAAGCAAAGCACAGTAGATGTCTCAGGAGATCAGAGTTCTGTTGCCAAGCTTCTTATACGTCCTTGGGCAAGTTAGCTGACCCACTTGTGCCTTGTTTCTTAACCTTCCCAGCTCACAGCAGCACTCTCAAATAAAACAGTTAATGCTTTGGA
The DNA here is from genome assembly GCF_000696875.1 of Nestor notabilis. NCBI lineage: Eukaryota > Metazoa > Chordata > Aves > Psittaciformes > Psittacidae > Nestor > Nestor notabilis. The sequence continues at coordinate 8,240 of NW_009925572.1, read as the reverse complement.
TGCATTCGCACAGCAAGGCAATGAATGGTGCAAGTAAGTGAAACCAATCCTTCTTTTACCCCAATGGGCAGCATAGGAATTGCTATAAAGCAGTCACCGCTTGTCATGTTAAAACGGCACATAAAACTGAAGCAAAGTGATCATTTTATTTCCTAATGACATTCAAGGACTGGATTCCACCCTCCCAGCCACAGCTACATTCCACCCATTTTCCTCAAACCCCCATGCTACACATTGTGCTGACTAGCACGGCGTCTGTACCCTATCTTGTTGAGACCAGTATTAGTGCACTACAGTGTCAGCTAAATGAGGGTGTGAATTACCTCCGCTTATCTCAAGCCAATCCAATGACTCAAGTAATGAGAAACTGAAGAAAGCAAGCAGGCTTTTAACTATCTGCTATACAAGTACTGACCATGGAAAAGAAGTCCCTCCAGAAGTACCAATCCCATCTGTATTTACTCCAAACCCTGACTGGCTAAAGGAGATATGTTTCCTAAGGAGAAAAATGCAGTTATGTTGTTATATTCCACATAGTCACTTTAAGTTCTTCTGTGAAGGATACCCAAAAAAATTGATAGGACAAATATCTAGGCTTTCCAACTTGCTCAACCTATTCTAGAGTTGCGGAACATCAGTCCGCTCACAAGAGAGCTTGAAGCTGCTGAAGGTGCAAATTGGCTCACCGCCATCCAGGGACAGCTCATAACCCCGTACACCCCTGCTGCCTACTAAGAACATTTCCTCCCTTCCCTTCTCATTTCCACACCACTAAATACCTTGGAACTGATAAAACGACAAAGCTAGAGGTGCTGCATGCAGGCAGAGCAAACAACTTCTTATCTGGCAAGATAACGCTCCCTCCAGTGCTGGCCAACCCAAAAGTGCTCTGCTGGCTACCAGGCCTACACAAAACCAACACCAGCAGGAGAGAAGGGCCAGCACATCTCCAGACCTGCATTCCTCAAGCATTAAGCTTTGTCTAGAATACTGCTAAATTGTCTTTAATCCCTTCATGCCAAAAAAAAAAAAAAACATAAAACCAGTCCTGACACAAAACGTCTTCTCCCAAAGGCCTAGATCATTGTGGTGGGCATCTATTTGTCACATGCGGATAAAATCTACACAAAATGTTGTTTCCCAATTAGTTTCTCTCTCCTTGTCAGAAACTTCACGTCAAATTCCAAGTTCTCATCCTCTTTTCCAATATCCTGCCTCCCAGTAGCCCACTTAAATTCTCTGCTACTAGAGTACGGAAAGCTTGCTCAGAATTAATGCTACGGTATCTATGGTCTACCGGAAAGAATTTTCTCTGCTTTTTTCACACCACCCAGATTAGGGAAAGGACCAGCGTTGAGGGCCTCTACTGAATGTTTTGGACTGTTACATGAAGGCCTAACACTGGGAGGGATTAAGTCTGAAAGATGAGTGATCATTTTTAGTCACAGGTTCCTAAACACTTCTCACCACAGTACTGACTTCCATTCCCACACATCCTTGGAAGCAAGGACTGAATACACACAATCCTGTCCCATCTCCTGATACTCTACCTTGTAATCCTCCGTCCGCTTCTAAACACATCTACCATTTTTCATCTTTGCTATTTCCTTTCTTCACTGGTCCAGACTACAAATTCCAAAAGGCAAGCAAAGCAGCCTGTCCGTAAAACACCCAGCACATCTACAGTGCAATAGTGTGTAAATAAAATTATCTTAACACACAAGAAATGGGGTATTTTCAATTAAGCCACCAAAGTCCAAGAATGCAGATGCAGCACTATAGGAAGGGAAAAGGTGCCTGTAAGTTTTAATCAAGCCAGCAACTAGCAGAGAAGCATATGCATTCTTATGCAAATCTACACCAGACGGATTGCACATCTGCTGAAATGGGTGTCGTTTTCCCACAGTTAGCAGAATTAATGTGTTTAACTAAGTGCTTGCAATATAAGAGCTATTTTTTTTTAAATAGGCTATTCCCAGCTGTATATATATATACATATATATGTATATACATACACAAAAATATAAAATTATCCCTTTAGATAATACAGGATCTGAATCCAGGACTTGGTTTCACATTTACTTAAGTGCAAAGACCCCCTTCACCTCCAAGAGCTCATTACTCACACTATTCCAACTTGCTTTATAATTAAAAATAATCCTGATTCTTGGAGAAGAGCCTTTCTACAGTTTTGTGACCTTTTGAAACCCCATTAAAGAGAATTAACAAATGTTATTCCCTCCTGATCACTTTTATAAAGGCTTTCTGAGATCAGGGCTGAGGGGGTGAGGGGGGAGGAGGTGTGGTGTATGTGTGTCAAAACACACAAAAGACTTTGTGAGAAGTTTACAAACCAAAATGCAGTAATTATTTTTTTTCCCCCACTTGGTTACTTTCCTTGCAGATACAAATTGTATTTCCATGATTACTATGTGACTCTACAGGGAATTTTGAAAGAATTCAGATGAGAGCTTAACTCTATGACCTTGGGGCTAAAAAGGCATTTATGCCAGAAAATGCTGAAATATCAGCCAGTTTTTATAAAAATCTATAAATATCAGTTGAAAGGAACCCATGATCTCATAGAAAGTCAATGGGTCACAGTTATGCTCCTCTTATCTTCCCTTTTTCCCCTCTTGTTTAAAAATAGGAAACAGCACCACATGAAAATGCTCGGCCAGAGATAAATCGTGTGACTGAAATACAGGAGTCAGGAAACTGGTGTTTTAAAATAACGTCGTCCTCGTTTTCCCCAACATACTCTAGTTATTGTTGATGCCTCCAAATATTTAAGTGACTTAATAAATTAGTAACCTAGGCAACATTTGCAACAACACAGCCAGCTGAAAAAGCCTAGCTAAAAACTCCTAAAAAATTTACATAAGCTATTTATGTATAAATTAACATCAATGTTCTGAAAAAAGAGGAAGGGCAAGCAGTTTTAATGTCAAATTCTGCAATAAAACTTGGGAGTAAAGCAACCAAGAACAAAACAGGCTACATCCAGCCCTCAGCCGCACTCCAAATCACTATTGCAAATACACAAGAAAGTGAGCAGAGATTCAATAGCTGCAGTAGCACAGAGGACCCATAATTCACCCCCTACACACTTGTAACAATTCCCTCCAGTCAAAAAGAGCTATCAGAGGAGATGTCATAGAGCACGTATGAGCAGATCACCTGTAAGAGCACTTCAGTCACATCATTTGATATTCCTTGGAATATCAAAGGAAGCAGTATCTCTGTCCACAGCACAGTTGCCCGTTTTTAATCTCTAACAAATGCAGTGACTTAGAACCTTCTTTTTTATTAAGCTTATTCTTTACAATGGGGCACCAACTGGAACTCTTTGTTATTTATCACCTCAAAAAAATGAAAAAAGCTTTATGCCTTCATTATTTAACATCTTGTACCTTATGCTGCAGCAGTACCTGAAGGCCATGATAAGGTCAGATATCACTATAGGAGACATTGTCCAAATACACAGGAAATGACACTTCCCAGCCCAACAAGGTTTATCTTCCAAGCCTGCTTTTGCACCAGCTTTCCAGGCAAGTTAAAAATAAGCCTATTGATCAGAAGGGAAAGAAATGCTCATGAACACTGACCTTCTCTACTTTCCAATACAAGTTTGTCTGCACAGACAGGCTGTGCAGCTCTTCAGCTCCCTCCCAGCTTTCCAAGGGTCTCATCCACACCTTCAGCTTATCTCCTGTTAAGTTAGTTCTTCATAACAGCAAACAATCTCCTACAAGGAATTGCAGCTCCGTACACACTCATAAACACAGCAGCATACAAAACCCTGCCCAGCTACACTATCTGCATACATCCCAATGAGAAGAAAACCCTGTACAGCTATAACAGCCGCCTCTCAACTATCAGGTTGCCCCATCACTTCAACTTGTTATGAGGTTTTTTTCGGTTTTTACATTAAATGCACCCTTCCTACCTACCCCTTGTTAACGAGCCTCCAGATTACTTTTTAAGTGAGCTTCTGGAGATGAGCGATAATGTTCAGAAGTGGCAAGGACGCTATCCATTATCCCCCAGCCTGGTTCGAGCAGCCTCGGGTGGCCTTAGCAGCTCTTGCACCACCGCAATGAAGATGCCGCCACCTGGTGGGATCTCCACCGGCACGGGTGGAGGCTGGGGGGGCAGGCTGGGCCCCTAGGAGGGGACACTACCCCCCGGGGAGGGTCGTGGCTCACATTCGCCATCCTCGCATAGACATCTCAGAAAGAGCTGGCCAGCAGCATGAGTATCGCTGAAAGAAGGGGATTTGCAGACAATGACAAGATGCTACCAATGACTGTTGGTGCTCATTCAAAGTGAGATGCTTTGGAAATGGATAATTTTTGCATTTTTAGGTACAACTGCAAGCAGTAGAACCAGAGAAGGAAAAAAAAAACCCACCATAACCCAACCAAAATCACTACTTACAAAGCCATAGCAAGGCAGGCTGTAGAGAAACAGAAAACCCCGAGAAGACAGTTGGAGTCATTGATGTAAGAGTTGACCAAGGTAGACAGTGGACTGCTAGAATGGATAATTCACAGAAATTAGGCTTTTGAAGTGAATTTCACATGATTAGAAGATGCTTCTGTTCAGTGCTTGAGCCACAACTATTTTTTTAATCTCCATGTGACACTTACCGTACCGTGGCTTTGGTCCTGAGCATGAGTCTAATAATTTTCTGGGGGCCAATACTTAAAAGCCTGGAACTCAGGTTTGAGGCAGCCAAGAGTCATTTCTGTCTGGTTACACAGGGTCTAGGGCTTTTTCTGGAGTCAGAGCCAGCAAAGGTCTGTCTGTAGATCAATTTCCATGAAAAAGCATGGAGCCATTCAAGCCTGTATTTGAAGAGCCTTCTCTCTGCCAGGAGGATGGGGGTTAGGAGGCTTATTTTGGCAGTGAGGAATGCCTCCAGACCTGCCTGCAGGATTAGAGGACAAGGCGATGAAAACGTCCATGTCCAATCTGTACTCAAGTCTGTACATCTACTATCATCTTTTAGCACCACTGCTAAAAAAGAAAGACATTTCCTAGTCCAGATAAGGCCCCAGAGCAACAATGTCCATTCGCAAGATGAACATACAAGAACAGACTCTTCCCCCTGCTATTTTCTACGTACTTCAGCAACTCCTATTTTGAAATAGCACATGAGTGTTAGCAGTGAGCTTGGAGCAGGCACATTAGAAATTAATTTGACAACCGCTTTACAGAAGTTTACAACCTGTTTAGATGCAGACTGTAAGTCAGGCAAAATCCGATTCTGCCCCCATCACATGCAACATTTAACACCAGTGCTGCAATGCTAGCTTTGCAATTCACTGCTACAAAATCCATGGATGTTCAGTCAGCTACACCAGGCAATATAATTGCTCCATTTTCACACTTAGCACTGAGAATGCTATAAATTCAGTTATTTCCCTACCGCCTCCTCCCAAAATCTGTTTCAAAGAGCAGAGAAAGAGACCTTGAAACACTGGTGGATGCTTTCAAACATCAGTTATCCCTTGTACACAGGATAAAAAAATTATAGCATTAATTCAAGCAAGATACCTCTTCCCTCCTACCCATTACCCATACACCACAAATCTGAAAGGAAACCATCATCCAGAACACATGTTGATATATATTTTACAGAAACGTTAGTTGTGTGTCAAAACTAGTTCTTGGAAATATCACCTAACACTCACATGATTAGTGTTTCACGAGTGATTAAATCTATTGCTCTGACAAGTAAATTTGCTGTTCCCGTTCACTATTCAAACAATCAGGTTAGAGGAAACCACTTGTGCTACAAACTGTCCTTCGGTAAGGAAATTGTATTTCCATGGTTTGGTAACATCCTTGCTAATTCACTTAACCAGCTGACGAACCTCCAGAACACAGAATTAAAAAGCTACACTTGAACCACTGCAGCTAACGCAGGAAATGCAAAAATAGCCAGACTACGATTTAGATCTCGTAGGGGAGTCAGACAAGACCTCAGTGTCACACTTGAAATCCCATCCCAGACATTGTAAAGTCCTACTGTACTCACATCACTGTCATACTGCTGGCAAGCCACAGAGACCAGTAATGACAGTACTTTACTACTAAATTCTTTTCTCTGCGCTTACAGACATAGTTTTACAGGCTCTACAGCCAGACCAGCTCCCTCATGCCAGTAATTACCTCCCTGGATAGAGACAAAGTGGACAGCATACCACTGCAGAAGAGAGATGCATAGTAATAAACAGTCATCTTCATGTAGCCGTTGAACTCCTCTTCTTTAAAATAAGAGTTTCCACTACTCAAGATGCTTCTCAAGCAGCTGCCTTTCATTTGGAACAACTCTCCAACACAGCGGTCAATGTTCATAAAGACATGTGGAAAAGAAATGCCATGATATCAAAAGCTGCATTTCTTGCCCTGCTAGAAAATGTTTCTCCACTTTTCATGTCCTAGATATTCCTTCCCTCTCCCAGTCATTCATGGAGAAATAATTAGTGTTAGTGTTCTCATTGTTTATCAGACAACACAGACAATAACGTTAAGCTTTCTGATCCTGTTTTCTTTCACCATGCTGCTGTGGTTCCTCAAACAACTGTGCAAGGCTTTACTTTTAATCCTATAAATAACACTTGTCACTCATAGGTTTGTAACCCATATTTAGTTGTGCACAAACACGGCACAGATTCAGCTTGATTCATTGTCTGCAAACTTCTCCAGATGTGTTCATGGAAGAAAAAAAGACTAATAAGGAGGAGGAAATAAACAAATACTAGCTAATCCGATTGCACTTTCATAGGGAAGGAGAGAAGACATCAGATTCTTTATGACGGAGAGACATAATGGTTTGTTTTTAAACACAGACTAGGAATAATTAGTTATTGTCCTTGGGCTACGAGATGTATTTTTACATGCTTGAAGTCTATGCTGATTTTTATAGCCTGTGAGCTAGCTGCTCTGTCACAGGGAATTTTTTCCTTTATCTACACGTTAGTGTCAGGCTACAAGCACATCACAACATATGACTTTATCAACAAGCAATGTTTTTCATTGTGGCTTATTTCCTGCTTCCACTCATACAGATATGTCCTTGGGTAACAATCAGATAGGCTGGTGCCAGACATCCTCTTCTTAAGTACATTCTCATTTTACCTTTGGAAAGTATTCTAAACAAACAAACATTTTGGGGGCAATCTGCTTTCTCTGGAGCTCCCCTTGACAATAGCAGAGATATATTTTTTTATAAGATTGCATTTTATAGCAGCATTAGGCCGAGAGTAACATAAGCAAGCCACGCAAGAAGCAGCAAGCTAGACACAGCAGAAAACTACTAAAAATCCCAAACTTCTATTACAATTAATTGTGTTAAGTACAACTTTGCTCATTGATGCACCAGACAGAAAGCAGACAGACAACCTCATCCCACTGCACCAGCTTTTCAAGCTTCCAAAATAAACACAAAGGTCTTTGAACAGACTGTGCTCTCCAGAAAACCTGCATTCTGATCTTCCTCATTTGATATGTGCAAAGGCTAGCGCTGGTGGTACTCACAATAATTAACTGCCTTTAGCCAAGAAATCCAGCAGAGTTCTTGCAGATAACTTATTTATGTCATCTTTCTGTTTCAGGAATACCACAGTCAGTAAAAGATTGGTGCTATGGGTAACAGAGAGCATTTGCTTCTAGTTTTACAGGTCAGGGGAAACCTGGAGAATCTCTCTGGGGTTTACGGCAGGGGAGGAAGGTGACAGGGACAACCAGCAGCATGACTGGATCTGATGTAAAAAGTACCAATAAAAGAAAATGGGTTTTCACAGGTTGTCCACAAGATTAGACAATAGTAACCTAGTAACTGCACGTGCAAACACCACAACCGCTGCCTTTTGGAGGGTGGACCATCAAATTTGTCACAGGAGGGAAAACAAGATACTGTCTGCAGTGATCTTCACTCTGAAACATTGGAGTAATTATTGTCAGATTACTAAGACAAACAAGAGGAAAAGACAAGGAAAAGATAAAACAGAATTTCCACTATTTAGGTGCTGATAGAGAGATTAAGCCTGACTGCATTTCAGTTGGGAGCCTAAACAAACCAGAGGCCCAGTCACATAAATCAAGCTAATTTTAAAAGGTTACATACCAGGGAGTTTGAGAAAGAAGGGGAAACAACGCCGGGTCCTGTACACTGGCCAGACTGCGAAAGATTTTAACATCCGTTTTATAAATAATAAAGGTGCCAATTT
>NW_009925571.1:3004-34323 GCF_000696875.1 Nestor notabilis | reverse complement strand
GGGAGGAAGAAAAGGAGGAGGATGAGGGTGCTGCCCGCTCTCTCCGAGCAGAGGGGCGCCTCAGGCCGCGGGGGGCCGGGGTGAGGGCTCCGGGGCGGCAGCGGGCGCGTTCCACCTCGAATCAAGGTCCAGTTGCCGCTCCTGGAGCGTGATGAAGTCCTAACAACATTAGCGAGCTAAAATAAGCTCATGGTCATCACTTGTCCGTAGCAGAAATCTGTAAGTGGCAAGTGAGCAGAAAGGGGAAGACACTTGTTGGCAGATCTGTCCCTGCCTGTACAAAACCTGCCTCTACTTCTTCCCTTGCACCAGGGGATTTCCCGCCATCGGGGAGGGGATGTTCAGAGGACTTTTTGTAGTGACCACAGGTGAATAAATATCACAGCTGTAGTTCATAAGATTGAGCCTGACGTATCTGACCTACCTTCTCTAGTTGTCTGTGGTAGCTGATGAGTGGACTAAAGAATGATCTCTTCCCAGCTCTCTGTTCTTAAGTCAGTGTCAAAATTGCCTGTTCTCTGGAAAAGTGCTATTAAAGTATATGAAAATGTAAGCTCCTTTGAATGTCAGTTGCTCACATTTGCTTAAGTATTGTCTAGCTACTACTGAGAATATGTATTTTTTAAATCACCTGGATGATTTGAAACTGAACAAAGTATACCAAAGAGGAAGAAAATCATGATGATTCTGATTTCCTCAGGTAGTATGTCATACTGTGATGCTTCTAATTTGGTTTGGACAGCACCTTAATAGAATACGTGTAAGTAAAGTTTTTTTGCCTCCACTTCATCAGTTACCACAATGATGTGTTTTTACTGTGTTTGGTGTAGGAGTATTTTATCGATCAGCTGAGGTCAGATGGAGTTGTTCATCTTCCTCGGCGTGTTACCAATGAAGTTATAAATAATACTCGATACGAATTTTACACTCAAGGAGGAGTGATATTTGCTAGAAGTCGAATCCTTGTGGTAGATTTCCTTACTGACAGAATTCCTGCAAACCTCATTACTGGTAAGAGTTTAATGAAGCAAAGGTAAGACTGTTCTGCTTGAAAATACATAGAGCTTAATTATATATGAAGAGTTCTACTAGCCAGTATTGAAGTTGAAGAATTATTCTATTTTCTCTACAACGACTGAGGGAAAATGAGCAAATATGTAGTTCTCTCATTACTTTTTTAAATGGTCTTCTTTGCTCCAAATTTGTTTGCCTTATTAAATCATGCAATTTGAAAATATCCACACTATTTTTAGATACTGGGTCATGCACTTGGTTGGTTTTCCAATATCAGTAAGTGGCTGGAAAACGAATCAGTTAAATTATGCCATTGACATAAGAAACATAAAATTCAGACTGGCTTTCAAGAAGAGTCTTGATTGCACTTGGTGAAATAGTGTCCTATAGTCTATAGGACACTAGCCCACGATTAGAACTGATTTTTAGATGTCACATCTTATCAACCATGCATACTACCTATTTTTTGTATTAACAAATCACTCCTGATTATTTTTCCCATAAAAAAATAGCAATATGGTACTAATCTTTGTCTTGGCACACCTTGAACACTATCTAAATAGCAGTATTATGAAGTAATGCTGTTGTCATTGTAAAGATTTTGGGAATAGCTTGTGACCTTTTTAGTATTACAGAAGTTACACATGAAAGATGTTACAGTTATCTTTTGCCTCTCATGTTCTGTTCTCTTTCTCCCCCAGCCTGGAAAGCTAGTAAAGTAGATACCTAAGAGACAGGAACATAAGAATATTTTATTGTTATCTAAACATTAACATCTTAATGGCTAAACATAACTGAATATTGAGTGCTTAGAAGAATGTAAGTGTCTGCTACAGAAGCTGTACCCCTTTCCTTTTAGTCAGTGTATGACACACTCTAATCTATAAAACATTTTCAACATTTTTATGCTAGGGCCAAAGACACCAGGTTTGTCAATTCTGATATATCTAACTTAAAAAAATTAACACATTTTCTGGACAACCTACAATTTCCCCTCCTCCCCTTGACTCTTTCCTCTCTACCTTTCTTCCCTACCAAAGAAGGGTTGAGAAAGGAGGAGGAGAAACCCCACACCTTTAGATTCTGTCAGTATGAAAAGAAGAAATACACAAAAGATTTTAAATAGTCCTGTGCAATGATAGCACAGCGTTCTTAATAGTTTTTGCGTTGCCACTGGAGGTCAGTGTGAGAGCAGCTTCGATCGACTTGCTGCTTCATTTCAAACTCGGGTAACACATGGTCCTGTTGGAAACACGTATTATCTGTGTGTGATATTGTACAACAAAACCTACAAAAACCTGTTAATAGTGTTTTTTGAGGAGCTAACACATAAAAAGTGTTCCTAGGTGTTAAAAATGTTGTTTATAAAATCAGGGTAAAATTGCATGTGAGAACATCTAGTGAACATAAAAATCTAGTTAAATGAAGATAAATTATCACTGCAGTAAAGAATTACTATTCCTGGTGGTTTTGGCCAAACAGAAATTATGTACTTAATAGCATACTAAAACTGATGCAAGTTGGTATAGTAAGCAGTGGCTTACACAGCAGTATGAACTAACTTCCTAAGCAGAGATATATTGACTAAAAGGAAGGTATTCTGGTGAACACATGGTCTTACAGGCCTGATACAAATTCTGCATCTCCTGTAATGTCCTTTCAGCGTCACATCCTGACAAACTGGAAGGTGTTCAGAACTGAGTATGATCTTCATTGTGTCCTGAAAAATTTGCTTCATAGAAGAGATGTAGGAATATCTAGATAGAAAAATACCTTTTAGTAGGTTATTCCATGACTTGATCACGAGTGGCTAGCAGTTGCATGGAAGTCTCTTGATGCTTTTTCATTTACAAAGCAAAGACATATTAAAATCAATGGCTCAGTGCTGAGTTGAAGAAACTTGTTATAGCAATTAAATGCACTGTAAGTTCGTCAGCTTAAGTAGGCCCAAGGTAAAACCTGTGATGTTTGATGTCCTTTGCTTCCATTTTAGAAAGGCATTTATTATTCCACTGGAAACTGTGAAGAGAAAAAAGTACCACATAGGCTTCACCTCACGAGAGGGAGAGTGAAAAAACATGCTATTTAACATAACTGAGCATGAGAAAAAATAAGCCTTGTTTTTAACAGGTCTTGGCTGAGGTGTAATCCCAGAAGTATTTACCTCAAACACTTAATGTAGCTAAGCTAATGTTTCACTTCTCTGTACTAAAACGTGCATGAAAAATCTGTTTTTTCTAATGCACCCATAGCCACGAAGAAAACCAGTGGTGTACTCTTACAGCAAATAGTATTTTCTGTCCTCAAGTGTGAATATGAACAACAGAAGGAAGGGAAAGCAAACTAATTTTATTCGCAAGTTCTCTGGTGCTGTAACACTTGAATTGCTACCAGTAAAACATACTTGGCAAGTCTGTAATTCCAGAATTTGTCTAATAAAAGGATGCAAATACCACAATCTTGAACACAGCAAAGTTGTAATGTTGTAATAGTGTGTTATGTCTTGCATTCACTTTTACTTCTTTTAAAAGGGTTAAGTTCAAGTTTTGCCTTAGGAGTAAAGAATTTCCTAAACTAGTAAGTCCTGCCACTCAAGCACAAGCTTTGTTTTGGTTTTGATTTATTCCTGAAGATGCATCATTAACTTAGGTTTGCTATTTGGGGATGCCATGGTACTGAAACTGAGGAATTGCTTGGTTTGAACCCTGGAAAGTTTGTTCAATCACTGTAGAAGTTTTAAATTCCTACTGTACTTCATTTGGGGGAGGGTGGGAGGAGTAAGTCTTAAGGGGAAAACTATAAAAAATTGGACCTTTCTTTACTTCTTGTAACTTCAGAACCTTTTCCTTTGCCAGGCATTTTGGTATACAAAGCACACAGAATCATTGAGTCCTGTCAGGAAGCCTTTATCTTGCGACTTTATCGCCAGAAGAACAAAAGTGGCTTCATTAAAGCTTTTACAGATAATGCAGTTGCATTTAACACCGGCTTTTGCCACGTGGAAAGAGCGATGAGAAATCTTTTTGTCAAGAAACTTCATCTGTGGCCAAGGTAAGGCACCTCTTCGTCATTGGAGGGTCAAACTTTAAAAAAAGATGCATGATGTTACAATGGGTTCCTAAGAAAATGAGGTGTATGCAGTCACACTGCTAAGCTGTGCTGCTCTTGTGTTCCCTAGCAAATTTCTTTCAGTCTTTGGCAGAAGAAGTGGTCTTAAAGATGCTAAATCTCTGTGAATATTTTCAAAGATAGACCCAAATTAAATCTATAAGGGGCTGAACTCTATGTATAGTTGTTCTTTTGGTCAATAGAAGTCACAGCAGAGAGGCATTCTTAATAGCTTAAGAAAAACTTCACTTATTAAACAGGTTATTTAAGCCATGAAATACCAGGAATACAGTCTGTCAGCTCTGCCATTCCTGGAATATTTGTTTCCAGCTGTGATGAAACTCCACAGCTCTCTTTCTGTATATCAGATATTTTTTATTTTCATTTACATGTATGTTGTATATGAAGAGTGTTTACTGATGACTCACAGAAACCAAATTGCCAGGTTTGTGACATGCACGAAGTCTTTCAGGAGTAGAGCCACAGATGGACCTGCAGCTTCAGGACCTGTTCAGTGCTCCTGCCTTGGGTAGGAGGTCTGCCCGTTTGTTCCTTTCGTCCAGGCTAGAAAGTGTTTCACTCTGTACTGTTAATTTGCATTGTAAACTCCTTAACAGTGTTTTTTTCATTATCACAGAGAAGCAGAAATGGAGGTAACTAGAATAATAAACGTTAAATAGAAACTCTCTAAATTTTCTTCCTTGGCTTCTGAACCATGAAAAGACTTGGGAGGTGCAGGATGCCATAAAGGGAAGCGTCCAGTGGGTTTCAGAGGTCCACAGATACAGTCTTCTCTGAGCCTCGTTCTGTTAGTAAGGATCAGCTAGCACCTAAGTACCTGTACAGACAGGTTGGCTGTAAAGGTAGTGTTCTAACAAGGACCTGCTGCTTCTGATCAGTAGCTAGGAATGTCACAGACTCTCCTTGTGGATCCATGTGATTCCAAAAGCTTTATGAACTCATTCCAGTTTCTCCCTTATGAGTTTTTTTTTGGCTTTACTTTGTTCTGTGTAATAATGATTTAGAATCTAGTGCAGTAATTTTCCATGGGTCATTAACCAGCACTACAGGCTCACATGACTAGAATGACTATAGAGATAATTGTGGAGTAGATGGTTTTCTGTTGCTGTTTGAGTCTTCACATCAGTAGAAACTGATTTATTTTGCAATTAGCTTACTTGTTTATGTTTAAAACAATTGTAATTGTAGTTTATACAAAGTTTGAATAATTGTAGGTCAAACAAACCATCCATGTAAATATTAATTAGCTGTTTTCCTCTTAGATTTCATATAGCAGTGAACTCATTTTTAGAGAAGCATAAACCTGAAGTGGTGGAAATACATGTGTCAATGACCCCTGCTATGGTTGCTATCCAGACTTCAATCCTTGACATCCTGAATGCATGTCTGCGAGAACTCAAACGTTACAATCCAGTTCTTGAAGTAGAAGATTTGTCTTTAGAAAATGCTATTGGTAAACCTTTTGACAAGGTAACTATTTTGGTTGTTTTGCTGTGTCTACCTACAGGGACGTAGATCTTCAAACTGTGTTCCCCTGCAAACAAAAATACTATTAATAAAATAAATAACCAGCAGCAACTGTTCTCCCCTGACATGTTTATTATTGGTACAAGGAGAGAAACTGTGTTACTCTGTAATGATCATGTTACTGTTGCCAGTCGGGTTTTGGTGTATTGATACTATTGTTCTTCCTTCATTTCCAAAGTCCCTACAGTGAGAAAATCCTGATTCATGTTTAGTTGGAGTTTTTTTTATTATTATTGTTGTTGTTATTATTAAGATGGCTGCAATTTCAGCTCAGAATATCTTACAGATAAGTATGCAGCTATTTACAGACACACACACCCTTTTCCTTTGTGAATTTCCTGCTTGTATTTTTTTATTTTCTCTAGTAGGAGAAGCACTGTATGTAATACTTAATATGCACATGTTCTATGTCATTAAATGTGTGTGCATTGCTATCTTTGGCAGATCTGCTATGTTTGGCACACATGCTTTCTGTAGGGTAAAATCATAAACTTCAACCATCACAGTTACACAGAAACATGGTTAGGTGTTACCTGTGATTTAATCTTGACCTAAGGCCTCCTGTACTTCAAATACCTGGAGGTTTTTTTTCTTACACAATGTAAGTTGTGTATCTGTGTAATCCTCATCTTAACTTTGAAAATTAAATGACATTATATTGTTTTTTACTTTACTTAAGTAAAGGATATTAGATACTTAGTATCCAGTACCAGTAAAGACCAGTACCAATAAAATAAGTTTGGGGGTTTTTGTTATTTTACCAGTATTTTATTATGATATGGAAAGGAAAATATTAAATTATATATGTTTGCTAATTGATAAAATGTCTTGCATAAAGGCATCTATATTATGTTAACTTTGAAGAAAATGATTGCTTATCAAAACACGTATTTCACCATCAGATCTTCAATTGGGTATGTTTAATAGCTTTGGGAAACCAGTGGCAACCCCTGTAAAGGAAAAAAAGAAATGCATTCTCACCTTGGTTAATATATTAAATATTTGCCATCCTGAACTTTCCAATTTATATTTCTAGACAATACGTCACTATTTAGATCCTCTCTGGCACCAACTTGGAGCTAAGACAAAATCTTTGGTCCAGGATTTGAAGATACTACGTACTTTGCTACTGTATCTAACTCAGTATGATTGTGTCACTTTCCTTAATCTTCTGGAGTCACTGAAAGCAAGTGAAAAAGCTTTTGGTGAGAATTCAGGTAAACAATGAATAAGCATACAAGTTAATGCATGAAACATTGAAATGTTGATATTTTTAATGAACATCCCAAACATATGAAGGTATCTAATTAGGTTTTACATAACTAGCCATAAGGACGTAGGTTTTTATTGACAGATAATTCTTTCATCTTCCCACTTAACTGCTGTTACTTAAAAGTGTGAGATTTGCGTCACATTTCTGTCTGTTATTAAGCTAGTAATTACGCAGCAAGCAGGTAGCACAGGTACTACTGATAAGAGATTGGGACTTTTAATGGATAGGGCTGAAACACGTACACATTGCAAATGTCAAGCTACTACTGCTTTCTTTTTTCCTGTTTAGGTTGGCTGTTTCTTGACTCCAGCACTTCAATGTTTGTAAATGCTCGAGCTAGAGTTTATCGCATTGCAGATGAGAAACTGCATCAGAAAGGCAAAGGCTCTGAAAAAAGTGGTGTGAAGAAGGAAAATGGTACTGATCATTCCTAATTTTAAGTTGGAGAGTGTCACACGATCTCAAATGCTTTGCATATTATTACTGGTGCTGTGGTTCCCTACATGATCTTACACAGCTCAACATCTCAATCTGTTAGCTGGGATAAATTGAGACATAATGTTAATTCAAAAGCATATAATAAACAACATAAAGCAGAACGATGAAGAATTAAGGGGTTCTTCTAAGTTTGCTCAGCCGATCATTGGGAGAGCTTTTATGGAATTGTTCTTGCATTACATTGGTGTTTAGCTTGATTTATTTTATGTGAATGAGTAGGAGGCTGCCATTGCTTTTATTTAAAAAAAATATATATTCAGGAGTTTCAGAATTGAAGAATGAGTTAATACTTTAAATTTTGCTTCACTAAAGCACTTATCCCCATTTTTAAATGTTTCTATAAGAGTGCTCTCCAACCCATTAGCATAACAAGTTGCATATGTAGGCTGTTGAATATCATATTTGCCAACAACCATCACGCTATTGACATCTAACCACTAATTTAAAGTTCTGAAGGATATTTTGGCTGTAAGAGCTGCTATGTTCAATCTTTGTTTCAGAACTGAAAAGGGAATTGGTTCTAGAAAGTAACCCAAAATGGGAAGCTTTGAGAGCAGTGCTGAAAGAGATTGAAAATGAGAATAAGAACAGTGAAGACTTTGGTGGTCCAGGTGAGAGAATACTAAATGATTTTCATATGTGTTTAACTAAATGATGTAGATTTGCACAGTACAGTAAAATTTGTGGACTTTTATGTACATAAACCATGTAAAACTAAACAGTTTTACATAAACTCCTATCTGTCTAGTTCTGGCTCTGAAAGAGAAATGCTGTTGGTTACTATGCAGTACTGTTTAGGAAAAGAAAAGTATTACGAAAAACTATTTTGTGTTACATTACAATGTTGTACTGGTACTTTAGTCTCAAAACCAGTGAAACTAATAATGTGGAAACTTACAATAATCAAGATACCATTTGCTCATTTCTCAAGTTCAGGTTCAAAAAAAGGAGCGGTTCCGTCTTACTTCCTTTCCATTCACACATCTAATTCTTCTCAGACATTAATCTCATGCACCTGAAAATTTGCTTCTCCGAGAGATGCACCTAAACGGGGTAGAGAGTAGAAGGCAAGGATGCATCTAACTGCTTTGCCGCCTTTCCTATTTTAGGGCTTTTCATCCCCTTAAATTTCACCAAGCTTTATTTTAGGAAATAGTAAGGGTAAAAAAGTGCTCTTTTCTCCCACCCACGGTGTTCTGACTCTGGGTAAGAACTGGCTCTCTCACCTAGTGTTGTAGGAGTTTATCTGAGTCAGCTTGTGGAAAATTGTTATTCAAGGCCCACAGATGTCAATAGTACTGTGTGTAACATGTATTTTTTTAGACTCTTTAACACAGCTGACAAAATCAGAATGGTCTACATTAAAGTTCACTCTTATTCTGCATTTAAAACAAAAAGTTGTATGAGCAGGTTTCAGGACATGCTGTATCTGCCTCGTTTCAGGTGCTCAGGAGGAAAAGCTCACTAATTTAGTTGGTATAAGAATAAGGAATGCTGAGCTCACATTAATCTCTACCCTTGTTTGGTAAAAAACATCATGCAAGTTAGGCTCCCTTGAAGTCCACAGAAACTGTGACAACCAAATGTAAAGGCATTTGGCAGGCATGCTTCTAGGATCATTAAAACTCATTTGCTCAAGAGGTGTCTAGTAGCTGGATAAGCAGTACAGCGTAACAAATTATAAATGTGGTATTGTTTCTTGACTGCAGGGCAAGTGCTTATTTGTGCCAGTGATGACCGAGCTTGTGCACAGCTCAGGGAGTATATTATTGCTGGAGCAGAAGCTTTTTTAACGAGACTGTATAACAAAACCTTCGGAAAGGATGAGAAAGCTGGAGAAGCATGGATTATGGACAGAAAAGCCATCAAGTCCAAAGGAAATGCCAGACCAGATGGAGGGCCTCAAGCCAAAAAAGCCAAATTCGCAGCTTCGTCAAAACAAAGCAAACCCAAGAAGCAGCAAGACCGGACTATAATCCAAATGATAGGGAAAACTGAGGAGGAAAAGAGAGAGGAGGTGGAGGTGGAAGATAACAAAGAATTAAGCAGTAACCAAGAAAGCAGTATTGACGAGACCATTCCTGAAGATTTCCATGTGAACTTACCCTCTGATTGTTACTATGGCATTTTCAAGAACCCGCTCACAATCATTCATCCGCTGCAGGGCTGCAGTGATCCCTATGCACTCACTCGGGTCCTGCATGAAGTAGAACCAAGATACGTTGTGTTATATGATGCAGAGCTGACTTTTGTTCGGCAGCTGGAAATCTACAAGGCCAGCAGGCCGGGAAAGCCTTTGAGGCAAGTTGACCTGGTCAGGGTGATTACAGTCTTAAAAAGTGCACTTTGAACAGTCAGTGCAGACCGTGCATCTACTTACTTCCCTCAGCTACCTTTTAGTTCCTGTTCAGCCTTCTTATTAAACAATGGCATAATGTCTGAGGTAACTAAAGGATAATTTTTACTTCCCAGCAGGTAGTTAGTCCATTAACAGTTGAAACATACCTGAAAAAAACAGTTCATTCCATCTTCTACAAGACTTCTGCTTAGATGATCTTAATGGCAGTAGATCCATTTTGATGTGCTGTATTCTTACTTTAAACCATCTGTGTAGCAATGATTTTTACACAATAAGCTTCATTTTGGATTTAATTAATTTTCACATTTCCTGATGTCTGGTCATGCTGAAGACCAAAGTAATTCAGAAACTGTAACAGAAAAGCGAGGAAAGGAAAACACACTAAAGAACATGAGAAATATTTGCAGTTATACTTGGAGTTAGCTGACAGAAAAATGTCCATACTGTGCGTATACATATTTGATACACCTGTAATTTGCAAAACTCACTTCATGAATAAATATTACAGACTAATTAAAAATACAGAAAACTTTAATATACTAGGAGTTTTTAATGTTACCTTTCATTTCCATGGCTGCCTAATACAGCATTTCTTGAATACAGTGAACTGCAGTTACACCTCTGTCTCACTGAACATAACTTACAGCAATTTCTTAGGTCTGAGAATAAACACGCTTTTCTTTCCACAGCTGAAACACAACTTATTGACAATTGGAATTATTACCTTGTGAATGAAAATGCTTTATACTTTAATTACCTCATGAAAATTATTTGCATCAATTTAACAGAGCAGTTGTAATTTTCCAGTCAAAGATTTGTACATATGCACCATAACTGAAAATGGAGATTAGTTCGGCAGGGTTTAGTGTGTCTGTACCCTATCTAGTACCTGATATCCAGGTACTAGATAGGGCTCTCTACTGCAGATAGAAAGAGCAGAACTCACAAACATATATTGCATGAGGATAATTATTGGGTTATTTGTACAACTGATTTTTAATTGCCTGATCAGCATGTGCTGTATCTACCTCCAGCATCACATTCCCACACTTTAGAGCAGGAAAATCAGATGCAGTAATGCAAGTAGGGCTTAGGAAATGCACTGCATCAGAAAAGTAACAGGAGTAAAATCCTACCAATCTGTCAAAGTGTACTTGAATGAAAATATATTGGAAAAGATGACTGAGCTGGAAAGCTACAGGCAATTAATTCCTTAAGATAATTAGTAATTCTTGTATGTTCCATATAAATCGCTATTTGTGAAATAAAACATCATTTGTTGGTGTGTTCCATCTCTGCAAAACAAATGACAGCTTGTTTTTTCTAGAACCTCTGACTGCCTTGTACAAATACAGAATTTTAAAATCTTAGATGGTGTTTTTCCTAACTCAGATGATTGCAGATTTTTCACTTTGTTACATGTATTCTACTGGCAAGATTTTAAAAGCAGTAAGAAAGCAACTCCTCATTCTACTAGCTGACTGAATGGCTGACTGCAATCTGAGTCTGCTCTGGTTGAGTCCCAGAATTCCAGTAAATGTATCTGCCACTGGAAAAAGAGCAAACACTGGGTATAAGAATTCTTGTGGCTGATCTTGGAATGTCTTTACAGAAAAAGATTGTGTTTTTTCACTTGCCTTTTTTAAAGCAAATACTACCTTGTCAGGCAGTTAGTGCTACTGATCCTAAATACTGATTGTGGGGGTTTTCTAACTTAATAGGAAGTTTTGTGATCCTTTTTTTACCTCCCCCAAACCTACAGAGTTTATTTCCTCGTATATGGGGGCTCAACAGAAGAACAGCGCTACCTCACAGCTCTGAGAAAAGAGAAGGAGGCCTTCGAAAAGCTTATTCGGTAACAAAATTACTTTATTGCCTTTATTATTAATGTTTCATGTAATTCCCTTATATGCTTACGTCAAATAGAGTGAAGTTCTTAACTGTGTGAAGGCTTTAAATAAACTTCTAATTCAGTTGCTTTTCCTTCCCCACTGAGGATTAATGAAAAGGCAAAACCTTCCTTTTCAAAGAAACTGATTTTTTTTTTTTTTTTTTTTTTATTTTTTTACTATTAGAAGCTAAACAGCACCACTTTTATTTTAATTTAATTTCTGACAATGTTTTTTGTCTGCAGGTAACATTTCTTCTAAGATACTTCTAAGGCTTTTATGACTTAGGTTGTTTGGGGAAACAAAACAATACTTTTCATAGACTCATAGAATCCCAGACTGGTTTGGGTTGGAAGGGATCTTAAAGCTCATCCAGTTCCAACCCTCTGCCACGGGCAGGGACACCTTCCACTAGACCACGTTCTAACCTGGCCTTTTCTTAGTCTGTATATGACAGTATTGTTCCTGACAGGATCTGCTCACCAGGTTATACTGCCATTCCTAGTCATCAGCTCCTTTTGTTTCACATGCCCTGAGAAGTTCTAAATATAAAAAATCAGATGCTAAAAAGTGCTAAAAATTGAAAATAAAAATACAGCATCTAGCCCAACAACCTGGAGAACCTAGTAAACTGTGTTTCTCATCAGGTTTGCAATTAGTATTAAACTATGTCTAATTTTACATCTGGATGAAGAGTATTAAAGTTCTTTCATCTATTTTTTTCATATAATTGCAGTTTTCAGTGTTTGTTTGTGTTTCCTTAGAGAGAAGGCCAGCATGGTTATTCCTGAAGAAAGAGAAGGAAGAGATGAAACAAACTTCGACCTATTAAGAGATGCTAATCCTGCTTCTGCTGTTCCTGACACACGCAAAGCAGGTGAGCAGTTCCTGACGTGAGGCTTGCTGCTCTAACTATTGCATTTACATCCCATCCACAGTGTCTGGGTCATAGACACGCTGCACATTGACTCTGCAGTCTTGATGGCAAAGAAACAGTATCTCCCTCACTGCATCTGCCTCTGACTGTGCAGTGGCAATGAATTACATTTTGCTTTGAAAAGAAAATATAAATTAATGAAATATTTTACCACTAAGACCGATACCATTTGGATTGTTTCTAGGCAGCTTGTTGGTTATGAAACTGTCTAGTAATGCTTGTAGGGAGGTGAGCTAGTAAATGCTGAGGACTTCTTTTGATCTTGGCAAAACAGACTGCCTGGGTAAATGACTGTAGATTGTGGGGTTTGGCTACTTTCTTTGCAATGAAGCACCTTTTTCTTTTGTTGCAGTTCTGACCACTTTTTGTTCCTTTCCTCTGACATGTATACTCTGTCTTCAGCTTTACAGCTCTGCTCCTGTTTATCTTTGCTGTCACTTCATTATCCTACTCTTCTTTACCATATGCTCTCTAATCTTTGCTGTTATGTCTTTTTGGCCTTGATGCTGCAGTCTCTTCATGTGTGCTTCTACAGATCTACAGAGGCTAAAGCATAATTTCTACAATAAAATGCCATGTTTCAGTGGGAATCCGCTGGAAATGAGAAGGATCAGCTTCATTACCTTGTTTGCAGGCAACTTGTAAAAGATCTTCCTGATGCATTTAAACACTTTTCATCTACAGTTTAATGTATTTCATTGTCACATATACAGAGGTTACAGGAGGTAGCATGATAGTTCTATTACACTGCAGAGCATACTTCGTAAACTAGAGTGTCTGATTTTTTCCTTTAACAGTGAAAAAGTAAGTGAAGTCTGGCTTTATTATACTACTGAATTTGAGGTATAATTTGAGATGTGAAGCCCATCCATTACAGAAGCATTGGCAGCACACAGGAAAATTATACAACCAGAGCTGGAGGTTGTAACTCTTGGGTTAACTGTATTTCTTTTGCTCTTTAGGTGGCCAGGAACAGAAAAGTGTTCAGCAAACTATAATAGTGGATATGAGGGAATTTCGTAGTGAGCTTCCATCGCTGATTCATCGTCGCGGTATTGACATTGAGCCTGTTACTTTGGAAGTTGGGGATTATATTTTAACTCCTGATACCTGTGTGGAGCGGAAAAGTATCAGTGACCTGATTGGCTCCTTGAACAACGGCAGGCTATATGCACAGTGCGTTTCCATGTCCCGTTACTACAAGCGTCCAGTTCTCCTGATTGAATTTGATCCTAATAAACCTTTCTCTTTGATTCCACGTGGCTCTCTATGTCAGGAGATTTCCAGTAATGATATTACTTCTAAGCTAACCCTTCTCACACTCCATTTCCCAAAGTTACGTATCCTGTGGTGTCCCTCTCCCCATGCTACTGCTGAGCTGTTTGAAGAGTTAAAACAGAACCATCCCCAGCCTGATGCAGAAACAGCGATGGCTGTCACAGCAGATTCTGAAATTCTTCCCGAGTCAGACAAGTACAACCCTGGTCCTCAGGACTTCCTGTTAAAAATGCCAGGTATTAATGCAAAAAACTGCCGTGCCTTAATGAACCATGTTAAAAGCATTGCAGAGCTGGTGACACTATCAAAGGACGAACTCCACAAAATCTTGGGTAATGCTGCCAATGCCACGCAACTCTTTGACTTTATTCATCTGACCTACAGAGAGGCAGTATCTAAAGAAAAAAGCAAAAGGTGATGAATGGGATTGTTCAACATGGGGCATAGATAAGCTGTTCTTGCACAGTACTCACAGAGTACATGAACCATTTTAATAAATGCCCTCTAAGATAACTGTTTCTTACTAATGCTGTTCCATCAGTTTTAATTTTGAGTTAATTATTACCGACAGCAAGTTTCAAGAGGAACAGAACAAATTTTAAATAGGTATTTATTCTTTCTATAGCACTTCCACAAATTCTGTAGTATCACTGAATTAACTAAATTAAATTCTTCACCAGGTCCCTGAGAATTAAGTGCCAAGATGAATTAATAAAGGTGTTTTCATTTGAAAGTTATGATATCTTGTTAAAGCTAAGATGTCCTGTGTTTTGATTAGCACGTGTGACCTGCTGCATGATCTGTAACTTTTGCTTTTGCTGGTTTTATTAAGGTCTTACTCTCTGGAAATCGCCAATTTTTGATTGACAGTGATGAGGCTGATGAGGTCTTTGGTCAGGAGTTGTCAGTCAGTATTTAGAAGAACATAGTTGGACTCAGTTGTGAATTTTAGAATGTCATTGTAGGCCCTTGTCACAGTAAACCACAATTGTATGGTATGTTCTACGTTCTATTTGCTTAATTTACTTGAAGTTACGCTTTTCTTTTTTGACATTCCAAAGTCAGTACAGCTCTGTCTTGGCAGATTTTGCGGAGTGCATTCCTTTGGTCTGGGCTGGATGGAGGTTCTGTGGTAACATGATGGAACTTCTCAGCGTGCCTTACTTACACTTTCAAGATGCTTTATTTTTTTCACCAGTTTTGGTAGCTTTCAGCTCTATCACTTGAAAGTGATAAATCTAGGTATACCACTGGGACTGTTCCTTTACATCAGAGCATATTTCCTCTCATGAAATGCAAGAGTTTTCTTAAGGTTTTCCAAAAGGGTTGACAGTTTTTGCAATATTATCTTCTTTCTGAGTCCTACTGCACTTGCATTTTAATGTCTTAAGTAGACCCTCTGTCAATAAATTAAAAAAAAAAAGGGAAAAGTTCAGATAGACTGTGAATGTGTATATTGTTAAAAACATGTATTCTGCACTTACCTTTTATACAAAACTATGTAACCACCTGCCACTGCCAAAGGGCTGATCCTGCGTCATGACAGGCTAATGTATTTACATTAGCTCTGTACATAATCATTACCTGCAATGACTTGCACATGTATTTATATGATTGTAATGCTGGCAATAGATCAACATGGTCTCCATCGTGAAAGGAGAAAATACTGATTTTCTCTGTGCAGGTTCAGTAAAATCTGTACTGTGCACTTTCAGGTTTTGTGTTTGCTGTGCATTTTAAGTGTGAATTGATGAATTTGTTAACTTACAGACTAGGACTGAGCAGATTTCCAAAGGGAGCATTTTTCTGCAGGTGCAAATTTCAGTATTAAATACATCCATAACAAGATTAAAATGTGTTACTTACCTTGTTCCTCATTTGGCCATGTTGATATCAGAACATTTCTATTTTTAGTGTGTGGTTTATAATACAGATCTTAGTGTTTCTATTGCCTTATATTCTAATTTATTTCGTTTAATATAAAAAGAAGTGTCTCCATGAGACTTCTGCTTATTCAAAGCAGGAAGGTCAGAAATGCTCAGGATTGAGAATGCCTGTAAAGTGGTGCTAAGAGAACAGAAAATCAGAGGAAGAACAAAACTGTCCAGAATGCAAGGCCTATAGAGCCAGATTTGGAAAAGCACAGCTGACCAGCCTTTGAAAACATGGCTTGTTCGTGCATTTGCATCGTTAAGATATTACATGAACTGTGGGTTTGGTTTGTTGGCTTGTTTGGAGTTTTGTCAAATGTACTGCCTCTCAGCTTTGTCAGTAGTTTTTTTGCTTTGATATGTATAAGGTGAAAATGAAGGGGATATGAAAAGCTTAGAAATTGTAGCTTTGTGTTACATGCTAGATCAAAGTCACATGATGCAACTAAATTATGAATATTTGCTAAATGTTTAGATTGAATTGCCTTTTGTTTATATATGTGGAATTTTTGTAAGGGTTTTTGATTGCTTTTTTTTTTGATGCAGGATTTGGCTTTTTCTTTAAAACAGCCACAAGTAACACAGTTGTATGTTATTATTGCTCATTTGTGATTTGGCATTTTACTGTACCATCCTTCTGGGGCAGCAGGTATGAACGTGAACAAAGCTGGAAGAGGTCTTGTCCCCTGAAATCACTTAACCGTGAAATAACCAAGCCAAAGAGTTAACCTGTGCACAGACACCAACAAAGTGTTTGGGTGAATGACAGAAATCCCAAGGATGCATTCCCTGCCTTTATGGTGCTCTTCAGCTTGCTTTCATCAGCAGTAATGACGTTTTGTATATTGTCATTGCTTGATGTTTTAAATTTGTGCTTTTTCATTAAACAAACAAAAAAAACCCCAACCTGCCTTCACTTTGGGAGTGTTTCAGTATTCCTTCTTGCACCCAAACCAAGACTATACATTCCAAGGCTACTGGCCATGTGAAACCAGGGGATTTCTATGCTATTGGGAAGTTGCTTATTTCTACAGTTTGTCCTAGGCTTTGATTGCACTAGATTTCTTCCTAGAATAACAATACCCAAATCTCATAGGAACACATGCACCTTATATTAGTAAATGCATTTTGCTCAGAATAGATTATGGTGTAAGTTCCTGTGTTTGTTACCTGGATACTACTCCTGCTAGTGGTGCCACTTGCAGTTTCTAGCTACACTTGCAAAGGAGTCATTCTGCTTGCAGTGTTGCCTATGTGCAGTCCCTAACGAAATAAACTGCACTTTCACAATTACTTTTTCTGCATGAACATGTAGAGTGGGGCTTTTCTGGTATCAGCTGTATTGACTGCTTTCAAATTAATGCCTGCAAAACTTATATGTAAATCAGTTGCTCAGAAATCCACGCAGCTTATAAAATACACAGCTATACTCTGAAAAAAACAGTGACTCTTTTAAAAAGGACAGAAGTTTTAAGTGTGCGGATTGTTGTGCGAGGCTTTTGTATTTGCTGAGTGATGGTACAAACACAAATAATTTTTAAAAACAAAACCGTTTGTCTCTAAATCTTTCCTTAGTCATCCAGAATTCCAATTTTATCACTGTTGAATAGAATCCAAAAGCAAACATCTGCCAAAAAATACGTTATTAAATGAATACATGATTTATTGCCAAACAGCATAAAGAAACATACTTGCCATGTGTGGGCTTTCCAGTTGACAAGTCTTATTTGGGGCTCCGCAAGCAAGGTCTACAATTCTTTTAGAAAGACTATTTGAGGATGAAGTTTTCCTTTACCCTTACTCAAAGACAGCCTAAATTAATATTCCATTGGTCTTTTTTCTACAATTGTGGTTTAAGAAATGCAGGGAGGGTCATTCAGAACATTCAAAAACTATTGCTCTGGAATTTTGTCTTATTTTGCAACTGCAACTTCTCACGTGTTCACTCTTGACATAATAGCAAGAATTTTGAATATTTGTAGAATCAACTCAAATGAGGCATAAGCCCTTTTATGTTTTTCACGAGAGTCCTTAATCTTCCTGCAGTGAAAATACACTCACTGGCAATATATGCACTAATTTTTCTTAATTTGCAAGTGCATACACTTTTCTTACCCAAAGTCTTTCATTTTTTTCTATATATATATTTTTTTTTCCAAAACTTACCCTCTGAAATAATATTCCTGACATCCTGTTCCACAGCGGGCTAGCAAGCTAGTCAAAAATAAGACATAACTGATACATGTATTTGTCAATAATATTTCTTAGTTCTATTTCCAGTTTATTCCAAGTTCAGCTTCAAACCATGAGAATATCCTTCATCTACCACATGAGGTGGAATACTGAAACACCCAGAGTCTTTCTTGATGTTTACCAAATAAAAATGACTTAACTATGATAACAGCAAGTTTGGTGAGGCTACTACTGGGTAATTATTGGGCACACCTCTTGTAATCTAGAGTTGCTTTTTGTCTTATTTTTAAATCAAGATTCAAGTCCTAACATGGATGAATTTGAAAGGTTGCCTGATTCGTGTGGTGTAGAGTGATGGCAAAGACTCAAAGTATTTGGTAACAGAAAGAGAACCTGTAAACCTTCCCCCCAGCCCCTAAAAATGGGATCAGACAGAGTCACTGTGAAATGTGGCCCAGAGTGTAGCTGAGGGGTAATTCAGAGCTACTGTCCGCTCTGGCTTCAGTTGATGAAACACTGACATATGAAATTGTTCATTTCTGAACTTCAGCTTCTCCTAATACTCTTTAGGGGAACTAGTATCATAACGACTGAATAAAAACAATTAGCTTTTTTCCCCACTAAATTTATGCAGCTAACATACGTGTGTGTGTGTGTGTGTGTACGTGTGTGTACATATAAAAGAAGGGTCAGAAAAACTAGTACTGAGAGGGAACTGAAGGCGCCTGGAGAAAACAAACACTTTAGCGCTGTTATCTTCCCTTGTATTTTATTCTTGGAATCAGTAGGTTCTGGGGGGGGGGAAAACCTTACTCCATTGTAAAAGGCCAGAGAATGTACATGACTGGCCGAGTGTTTTGATAAGGTTATACAGGGAAATAGTCAAATGTCTTAAAGCTTCAGTGCCATCTTTTTTGAGTACAATAAGTGAAGCATTCCTCTCCCAGCCTTTTCAATAGGAATAGCCTGGCCATTTCTTTACTTGAGTGTTGATCTGTATTTACAAGCTTCTTCTCTGCAATAAATTAAAAGAAGGAATATTCTCAGCCACACAGTCTTGAAACGGAAGAAATGTTCAGTTGCGTATCTAGCCAATACTTAGCTAAGAGATGAATCTTTAGTCTTACTGAACTTAGTAAGGGTAACCAGGGCTACTACACTGGTGTGGTGATTTGTTGTCTAAACAGAAGACATTGCTGCAATAGATCAAAATGGGCCTGCATATGTACTAATTTTAGTGTGATCTTCTAGAGCATGGTAAAATTATCCGTATCCACCACTGCTATAAAGCAGCCTTGCTAGGAATATTAAATCGGGGTTAAGTAGATACTGTTTTCTTAGCTTACATTTTACCATAGTTCTGTTTGTGAGAGCTTCCCTCTGTAAACAGAAACAAAGGTTTCATTTGCAGGGCCCTCTGTCACTCAGCCTTACTTCTTTCTTCCTTCTTTATCAGCCACTATCCAAGAGCAATAGACCATAGTTATTAAACAAGTTGCCTTGTTTCTAAACTGGAATTACTGTTCCTCAATGCAATCTTGGTTTTGAACTCCCAGCTGCTTCCTCAGCTCTCAGAATGGCACTTAGACCATCCTTATTTTTATTCTTTCTTTCTGCTTATGAAAAAACAGTGGTAAGGTGGCAAAAAAAAAGCTTTGTAACTGACTTCCCATTGTTAAGGGCCACCTTTCTCAAATGCTTTTGTTCAGCAGATCACAATAGTCTTCATATGGAGACTCAAAGTAAGACCACACAGAACTCTCTCTGTGAGATGGTAAGCTCCTGGTTTACCATGAGCGAGGTCCAGAGAAGACTAAACACAGTTTCAGAAACTATTCAGCTAGCAGCCACAGCTGGGACTCCAAATTAAGGGATTTTAGGCAGGGGCCTTACTGGAGGATTTTCAAGAATGCCACAGAATAAATTTATAATTGTTGAGGGTAGATTTTTCAAAATCACTACTGAATCTATCCCACCTGTACTATAAATTCATAAAAGTTTAATTTTTAAATCACCATTCCCCACTGCTGCAGCTTCTCTTTGATAACTATAGTTCACTGACTACAGATTCCATCAACCCAAACTCAGAAAGCATGCAAGTATACACTGGAACATTACATCATTGGATTAGCAAGAAGAGAAACAAATTGCCATCTGTTGATGCAGTGAAGTAGCTCTAGTTTATCTCTCTTTAGTGACTATTACTTCTTGTCCACAGAAACATGCTAACGTTCACATTTCAAACACATACAAAATGATCTTCCAAGGGATTGAAAGCCCAGGAGTTTGCCCAGTGAAACTGGCACATCATGCTGAGCTTGACATTGCTGCATTTCAGCTCCCCTAAAAATAGGCAGCGTAGTTCTAATTTGAGTTATTTGTGTAGAGCTACTCTGTTCCCATTAGTGCACGCAGTGGGACACACACATTATCATCCATCTTCTGAACATCCTCCTGGGTGAATGGAATGCTGCAGGGCCCAAGGGCACCAGGAACATGCAACTGCAGCAGAGGTCTGCGTGCCACAGACCCACAGCATCATTCAACACTGCCATAAGCAACATCTTACAGTTTTTGTAACGTTTTTCTCATGATGCTGTGTTTGCATTATTCTCAAATTCTCCATTCAACTTTTATCTTTCTTCTATTTCTCCTCTGGGATTTTCTGCTTTTATTTCTTATCCTAATGATGTCTGTCTTTATTCTTGTCCACTTGTTTGCCTTCAAGAATGCTGCTTAAATCCTGCTGTAATCTGTGATGGCAACTGAGTGCAACTACCACCGAGTTCTTTGCAAGACTGGCTTCACTGGAGCCTTGTCCAGTACTTACTGTCTAGGGCCTTATATAAAAAACATACTGTCCTTCAGTTTCATTTTGGTCTCAGGCTTGAGGCACATCACACTCTAAGAGAGTGAAGATGTCTCAACTGCGCCTTGAATTGCAGCAATTAATCTGCTGCATTATAGTTTGTATAACTATTCCTTAAGTATTAGCATTATACTGCACAACACTAGCAGACAGAAGTCACAATTAAGATTTTCACTTTAGTATTTACTTGACAGAAGGTCTGAGTGATCACAGACTAAGTCACCTGAATTTTGCCACAAAGCGTCATTGATATTAAAATGTGGTGGATTTTTTCTTTCTCAGCCCCATCAGCTTCTTTGGGATCCCTGACAGATTTCTAGTGGCTTGAACAACACATGCATTATTACCCAGATAGAGGAATTTCACTGGTATCCACCAGGAATCTTTGACTTTCCTTCAGTCATTGTCCACTCTGCTAATAGCATGTAACACTACACATACGCATTTGCACGTGCAAATACACACGCAGACACGGAGCATCTGCTGTGTTGGGTAATACGAGCCTGCACATCTTCAGAGCCCATGTCTCTGAAAATGACCCTCAAAAAGTAGGTTAAGCCCATCCCTGTTTCTATATATAAAACTGTTTGTTTAATTGGTGGACTGCACCAAGAATAAATAATGAGGTAACTCTGAAGATCATTCCCAGAACAGTCGGCTGGAATGGCCTCTGCAAGCCAGAGCTGTCCCCTTGCCTTTGTTGTGCTGTTTGATGGCTTTGGGTTGGGTTTTTTAATGGTTTCATTGTCTGAAGGTGAATAGCTTTTATCTAACTGCAAGTATAGGATCAGTACAATATTTCACATATGAAGCATTCTGCACATAAGTGGGGTTTTGGAGTGTTTGTTTATTGAATGTAAAAATTGTTCAAAGTTCAAATTCTAAAATTGGGTCACAGATTCTAACCAGATTGGAGATAAGGTTCCTTCCATGAAAAAAAGGGTAAAAAATAAAAACTTCTAAGTACTCTCAGTCAATCAGGGAATACTACCATCAGATGTTCTTCCAAGGTGTCCTATTTACCTTAAGCAACAACAGTTTAAACTAGGAACTTAATTACAAATTCTATGTCAGAAAAAAAAGTTTTAAAAAGACTTAAACAGATACAGTATTTAATTTTTCAACTATTTTTTAACTCTTTAGCTGTAACAGGTCATAAAGGCTTAATAATAAAAAAATCCTTCCTGTTTTGCTCCCATTATATTTTGCTTTGTTTCTTGTGATCAGAAGTACACATGCCTCCTCTACATCTTGGTCTGTGCACTAAAAGATAGGTAAGGTAAAAAGTAGCATGCAAAGTTCAGAGCTAAGTAAAATTACTGCAGGTAATGGGGTAGGCTTGCTCACAAGCTTGCTGGTGATTTCTTATATCAATGCAGGAATTGCCTTTTTTAATGACTATGGACATCAGTAGAACTCACGTAACTTGACTTCAGTTGTGACAGAAAGAATACAACCTTCTAGTCAAATACCAAACAGATCATATGAGGAAAGTACTGGGCTTGGTTGATAGATCATGAAATTAAGAGCCTAATTCTGTCATGCGCTTGGTGATGTATTTATTTCATCTCACAAAGAGGGAGACAGAAAAACCAATGGGATATGCCCAAGGTGACAAAGCAGATCTATGATGAAGTGTGAAACTGAAACTAGGCACTGAATCAGGGATCCATTTATACCATGAAAGTTTTATCTTTTGCATCCCTCCATATGCTGTTGCTCTTCTGAGATGCTGTTATTGCCAGTTTAAGGTAAAAGTCCTAATTTCAGTAAGTGTCTAGTGACACTTTGAGTAGCATATATTGAAGTTTCTCTTGATTCCTAGGACTGATACATCAATCCACACTAAGCCAGGCTCAGCTACATGCAGAAATGTTCTGTCATCTCCACTACAGCTTTGGGACCCAACATGACACCTATCCAATAGTGCTGACTCACCAACAAAACCTTTCTAGAAGCCAGCTTCATCTTACCATCTGGGTTGTCTCTTAACTACCCTGCAGAGAGGAAAGCTGGGGATGGAGTGGCAGCATGGAGTCAAGAACCAAGAACTTACTGCTTTGCTGCCAGATGTTTCAGTTCCAGTCCTTGTTCAAAGAGTGGGTTTCAAATAGTACAGATCACTCAGTTCAGGCTGGCAGGCAGGCCCCAGCGCAGACCTAGAAAATCTGGATTTCTAAGCAACCATAATTAGCTTGACCCTTATTGTTAAGGTTACGCTGCTTAAACCAGGAGATGCCAAAACAGGATCAGGGCCAAATCAGTTATGATCTGTTTCTGTTTATCTAAAAGGTTCATGTGGACTTAATTTGCTTGTGTGTGTGTGTGTGTGTGTGTGTGTGTGTGTGTTAAGAAATAATGACTAAGTAGAAAGGATTATGAACACGTTTGGCCTAGAGAGGAAGAGAGAATGCAGCCATCACTTCAATTTCGAAACGTCTTATTTCATCATAAGCTTAACTTTCAAAGCTGACATGGCGATTTTGGTACATAAGGCCTCATTCTCAACTAATTGCATCTTAACATCAATTTGAAGCTCAAATTAGCAGCTATGTGACATTTCATTCTTTTCAAATGTGTGTAGATGCCAACCGGACAATCTAGGCTTCTTACAAGTACTGTATAAAATAGATAGTTATACAAATGAGAACTCTTTGATCAACTTCAGCCAAGGAAGAGGAGGAACTGGGGGGAATAAATGGTTATGCAACCCAGGAAAAAGAAGGAGAAAGGGGAGACACTTTTCATCAGAGGAGACCTGTGTCCTATGCCCTCTTCTCACATTAACACTTTGGCTGTATCTCTTTGCATTTGAAAACATGTAAAATCTATGCTTACTGCACTAGCTATCTATCATTTAATTATTTGGCAGTTCTTATTTAGAAAGACTTTTTAGGAGTCAAAAGTCTTTCTTCAAATGCAGGCAAATACTGCATGCAGCAGACTACCTCATACCAACTGTAAAAAAAAAAGGCAAGAAAATAAATTCAAATGCCAGTAAAAGAGTTTAGTAAATAAAACAATTAGATACTAGATATTCAATTATTTACAAATCAGCAGCTTAGACTCTATATCATTTTATAAGAGTGCATTATAAGAGTAATCGACCTAAGAAGAACTAGTATTTACCAGGCCTTTTTCATTGCATGTAAAGGTTAAACATCTAAACTGTGTTTATAAGCCTTGCTCTGCCTTTCAAGCTGTTAACACGGGGAGAACACAAAATTCTTGCTAACACTGAATGATTTCCCAAAGATACCAAAAAATAATTCATTTATATTAAAATAGCATTCAAATATCTAAATAGTTTCCAAACATAGTATATGTAGCTGGGACTCACATTAGTTGCATCAAGTAGTATCACTCTGCAACATACTCATGTATCAGACCACTTGTTCATCAAGACTATCCCAGTTTTTATCAGTAGAAATCCACCTTAGTTCCCAATTACTGCTATGCCAAAGAGGTCCAAAATTCTTAATATGGGCCTCCACAATTCCCAGAAGAAGAACATGGGCTTTTTTTTCCTCGCTGGACCAATATTTGATCATGAATAGCTCACAACACCATATACCACTTGTCTGTATCTCCACACCACAGGCAGTTCAGAAAGTGTGTCAGGTACAAATTGGTGAAGCCTGGGAATACATCATCTGTCTTCCCTGTGCATCCACTTCTTTGTCCAGTGTTGGAGAAACAGTATCAGGCAAGTCAGATCTCTGGTCCTCTGCAGCACAGCTATTCATATGTACATTGATTATGAAGTCACCATCAACTTCCGTAACTCTGCTTTTCATCCTGAATCACATAAAATGGAATCACGTAGGAGATACTGAGTAACCTGGTCTAGTGGAAGATGTCCCTGCCCTTGGCAGGTGTTGGAACTGGATGAGCTTTAAGGTCCCTTCCAACCCAAACCAGACTGGGATTCTATGACACATGTACAGATTGCATTTCTTCCTAACTGCAATTTCTGGTAAGTCTGTGAAGCAGATGCTCACTGCTATGTGAGGTTACAATGCTACTTAACATAATAAAACAATATATTAAAAAAAAAAAAGGAAAACTTAATCTCTGTATGCCTTGTTTTAAATAATTAGAGCATGTAATGTAATGTATGTCTTTCTTACAAATCAGATAGCAAATGATCTGTTTTACAGTGCACTCTTTCAGAATTTTCTAACATTCATTACTTTCATTAGTGCCTATTTACATATTGGTAAATGCTGTTTTACCATCTTTATTAAAGAGATTACCCTTTCCGTTTGTTTAAATGGATTTCCATGCCACCGTGGCATAAAAGGGAGATAGATAGTAACTTCTAGACTGTGAAAACTCAAGTCTTTAGAATACTTTTATTAAGTAATAAGCATGATCAATATATGGCAACAGTCTTTCTTTACCAAAAAAACCTTCTTACAATTTGCTGTTCTATCCCTAATCAGTATCTTGGATAATTCACCCTGAAGTTTTCTTAGCTCCACAGACAGAGCAAACCAGTACCCCTACTGGAAGGAGCTCTGCTTTAGGGCTAAGAAGAAACAAAGCAAAATGTTAATTTTTCTAAATAACTGCCATGCTACATTGTGTCAAACAATTTAAAAGCTGAAATCCACCCAGTGAGGAGTACAAACACCCTGTCAAAGGCTTCTGAGCACATCTCAGGCAAGATTTCGTCTGGTGGCAGATAAATAAACCTAATGCTACTCGCCAGGTTATAGTTCTATATTTATGCTTCTACTCCGTGCATGCTGAACAATGCCAGTGGCAAATGAATGAAATAGGAACTTTACAGCTTCCCAAATGCTACAATCTGAGAATATTTAATTAAAAATATTTATAAAATATTTTTCCAATCTGGGATCTGATTTATTTTGTAAATCAAAATGAGGAACAAAAGCAACCCTATACTCTTCACAGGGATAAATAAAAGACGTATGAAGCCAAACTGTTGGTGAACTAGGGGTGAGAAGAAGTAGCAGAGGAGGAGTTATAGCAAGGGTAGGTGGTGAATAGAGCTGTTGAGACAGAAGTGTGTACTTAACACAACAAGCCTTTACAGAAACTGCAGTCTGTAGCGTCCTGCCGTCCTTCCTAGGACACTTTTTTGTCTGTCCTATTCCATTTGGATCAGTCCACATTATGTAGAGCATAGTGGTACAGAGAACTGAAGAAGCCTGAGCTAGGGCTGTGCAGCTGAATCACAGCTGCATCAGCGTGAGTATGATAATAAAACTGGGTTACACGACTAAGCCAGTCACATAGTCCCAAAAACAGGGACATGAAAAGGATGATGCTTAAAAGGTAGGATGAACATGAATAATTAATTTTCAACAAGTGCAAAATGATGTGATCACCTTCAGATTTCCCCCATCTGTTGCTAAGCAGCATTCTTTAGTCACAAGCTTTGACTTACAAAATGAACAGCAGCCTCCGCACATTTTGCTATTTTTACATTTAAAATTGTTCTTTTGCCAAGCTTTCATTATAACTATATTTCAAAATGCTCTAGAACAAAACCAGATGAGCACTGAGATATCTGCATCCCTCGGGAAAAGGTCTCAGTTACTACCTAGCACAACAGCTCACAGACTCTCAAATCTCCAACAAGGAATGAGGACAGCCTCCATCTCCCATGTACCAAAGCAAGTGCTCATATGCCACTCAGGCCTGAGCTTTACATGAGAAATAGAACCTGCATCATGGAAAAGGCAAGAGTACCATACATTTGGGTTTGTATATTCATCAGTTTCAATCTGCACAAACAAAATCCCTGAACTTTTCCCATGGTGGTGGTAAATTAATTGTATTAATTCTTTCATCTGTACTAAGGATGTTGTTCAATGATCAGACCCCATTCAATGCTCTGGGCATTCTGACAAAAAATTAAAATTAAATCAACTACCTCTCTCTGTGTGAGAAATTCTCTCTCATTTAATTAGAAGTAAAAGGCTGGCTGCCAGCGTTCCAAAACTAATACCAAACATCCCCACTGCAAGCACTCTCTCCTCAAAGGCTTTGATTTACTACCAGGTAGTTCAGAAATCCTTGTTCCTGAAGACCAAGGGAAGCAATTGACAAAGAATTCAGAATCTTTCACCAACTGTGGCCTACTAATAACCCACACTTAGCTCCCATGTGTCTGCAGTTTAAACACACTACACTGGTAAACAAAATGAGTAATCATTCTGAAGTGTGAACTGACACCCAGCTCTTGTCTTTTTTGATATTCATGACATGAACAAATCATTAAGTAGCATAACACCGGTGGTCCTGGGGAGTATGTGGCCTGAAGCAGAAGATGCCTTCAAAGGAGAGAAAAGACATACTTGGTTGTTTCAGCAAGTTTTTTCCTACATTTCTATGGAAAAGGCAGAAGGTTTCTAGGTCTGCTAAACTGACAGCAAGGTGTTAAATTAGACTCTTTTCTTGCTGGTCTCTGTACTGGATAGCAGTAAGACAGACTATAGCCACCATCACTAGGGCTTCTTTTTTCGTGTTTTGGGTGTTTTTTTCCCCACTGGCAAGAGAATGACTAGAGATTCTGGAGTCCTCTGCCAAATCACAGAATGTATCTTCAGCTCTCTAGAAACGCATTTCCCAAAGGGATATCCTGAAAGCTTCCTAAGTCTCACTGGCTAACTGTAGCAGCCTTCAGAGAGCTAA
Source organism: Nestor notabilis (assembly GCF_000696875.1). Classification (NCBI taxonomy): domain Eukaryota; kingdom Metazoa; phylum Chordata; class Aves; order Psittaciformes; family Psittacidae; genus Nestor; species Nestor notabilis. The sequence continues at coordinate 6,760 of NW_009925571.1, read as the reverse complement.
CAACTGCTTCTCAAACAGCCACTGGCCCAAATCCACGCACATTAGTCTAAGTCTTTTTTTGTCTTTCCAGCTGCCTCAGCACTTACAGAAGCAACAACTCTACCTGGCCCCATTATCTTGCTATACTATACCCCCAAACTCTGAGCAGCTGCATTGTTCTGCTGCTGCTTGGGTCATCACTGTTTTGGCAAGGAGTACTGCCCCTTGAAGAAGATTTGTGTTTCATATAAAGTAATATATCAGCAAAATAGCTTTAACAACCTGGACATTTATATTTACCTTCTGCCTGGGAATAGCTGCAGACCTACACCTTACACCTACACAAGGCTATGTTCCAAGCCAAATTTTTTGCAGTAGCAAGAATCAACAGTGCCTTTCTTTCTTCTCCCTCTTTTTGGTATACCTGGAGGAAAGAGAGGCAGAGTCTGGGTTTTTTTTATCTTTGTTCATTTTTTTTTCTCCACCAATTGCTGGGTAAAAGGACAGGAAGCAGGCAAAAAAACCTGCAGCCTACATGTAGGTAGACTCCTGTTGCAAACTCAATCTTATCCCCACAAGCCTCCTATTTGTGCAAAACTGCAGGACCATGGCTGAGACATGAAAGAACAGCAGTCTCTGGCATGCTTCCTCTTGCTTGAAGGAACAGGCAGATGAGGAGAACAGAGGCATGAGGAGGCAGCAGGGATGGAATACACACATGTTCAAAGGTGGGGCTGCATATACACAAGAGGAAGAACAGGCAAAAAAGCCTAATGCAAGCAAAATGGACTGATACAGGGGATACAGGTACCTCATAGGAAGAAATAACCAAAAAAAAAAGGGAAGCTACTAGGAGGATTAAAGAAAAGAATGGGCAGATCTGGGTAAACCATACACCCAGACTACATGTACAGCTGGCAGACTGTAATGAACAGTTTTTCTTGAGCCATACTCCTGGTATCTGTTTTTTTAGGACATAACATGTAACGTTTATAGAGCAAATAAAAAACTCAGTTCAAAAAACATAGTTTGCTGGCTGGTATGTTTGCTTTTTAATCTAAAGAAAGTAAAAATATAGGTTCTAGGTTTTAAATTCTAGCATCATTAACATTCAACCATCAAACATAAATGAAAACACAGAATTTAAATGTCATTAATAAATATCTATTTCTTGTGTCAGACTACTTAAGATTTAGTGCAAGACTGAAATTACAATTAATGTAATTGCTGTTTGTCAGTGGTACAACCTAACATCGCAACAGCCAATATTCATGAGTTTTAATTATCTTGTCAGATGTAACCCTGTTTTCTTTTACGAGAAGCCACTGATGACCTCCAGTGAGCTCCATTCAATAAGGTCAGCATGACTACAGTTGGCAATGGAGACTAAAGCTGTTTGCGGGATCACTGCTTCCGGACATTGAGTCCCCCCTGTATAATCACTGGGCTAAAATCATTGCAAGTTTCTCTAGCGAATACAAAAAAGTTGTGGCAGAGATAAGGTCAGCCTACTGTTTCTGCAACATGGCTGTTTCAAATTAATAATGGCTTAGATACTTATTTAACCTACTCCTTTAACCAGTTATCCAGTGGGAGGATTTTGTATTTTTTGCTCTGTTTTGCTCTTAGCTATGATGGTGATAAATGCTGTCTTTTCTCATTTCCTTGGCATACAGAAGTAAGAACTGGTAGTGTGGTTTATGCTAAAAGTCCATCGAGACCAGCATCCTCCCTTTAAGAATAGCCATTCCGGGACACTTAACATAAACATTCCCATCGACTGTTCCCTTTTGAACTTAAGGAGTTGTTGGTCTGTGAGAGAACCACCTCTTTTTAACTATGATGCCATTCTGTAAGAGCCTTTGTAACAGACTGTTAAAAGCTTATTCAGATCCAAGTAACACTGTAACAACAAGTCAGCTTATCCACTTTCCCCTCAGTTATTTGAAATAACTCAGAAAGACCTTTGGAGAAAGGAGTAATTTTTACATTGCATAGCATGTTTTGTCCATCTCCATCTTATTTTGATCTCAGGCCTTTAAGGAATGTATTGGAATATAGTAATTACTATGAATATAACACTAACTGAGGCCATAGCACTCATCCTAATTTCAAAATAGCTTGCACAATTGTAAACTACCTGTACTACTGTTCTGGAATCCCGCGAGGTACATGGCAAAATTGTGATATTCACCCAATGACTTCTACCAAGAAATGAAATATCTCCCATTAAATATGTAATTGACTCTTGGCTTTATTAGCTGAGGCTAATAATTGCATTTATTTTTCTGTAGGTAATCCAGATCTTTGAGGCTGCCTATATTGATGAAAGAGCACAGATGATAGATATTTGCAAAAGTTAACATATCCCCTACTTAAGGACCTACGCAAGGAAATAGGGGTTTATCTCTTTGAAAAATTAAAATAATATGACTAGAATGTTACTAGACAGTTTCCTCTATATCTTCCTTTTCCCTCTAGCTTGGACATGATCAAAATTTTCTAACAAGCAATTTCTGCAGTCATATCCTATATCTGAACTTCTCTTGAGCTTCCGTGTTAATAGTTCCTTTGTTGACTGTGGATATTCCATAGTATGCCGGAAAAGATGGAACTACATTCTGACGTGTGGAGCAATGAATAAGTATTATAAAATGCTTTTCTTAGCATTTGAATTCTAGTAATGTGTAATTAAACCTCTTAAAGGTTAATAATTCAATAGCATTCATGTTGAGCAAAAAACCTCATACCCTATGTACTAATTGCAACCTGAACAGGAAACAACCCAAAGTAGTTCACTGGTGCTCCAGGGTAAAGACAGATCCACAGAAATTCTCTGAAGTGCTTAATTCGTAATCTTGTGCAGAAACTGATTCTAGGTATACGAATATATTATTTTCACTGCTTCAATGAAGATGTATGTCCAACATGTTATAAAGCAGCACTAAACTTTAAAGCTTAAATGAACTGTTTATTATCAACACTTTTAAGACATTCTTATGCCTATAAATAACAAAAACTATATAAAAATTCTTATGTTTAATATAATTTCTTTACATTGCTTTTCTGTTTGTAGAGAGGTGTAGCTGTCTGAGTGGGTGCTAAGCTTATCTCTGAAACAGCATAAATTCGGCTGTTTTAAACTAAGTGCTTCAGTTATTTGTGTTGGCAGATAAAAGCTTCAAGTGCTTTCTTGAGAACGATGTTCCAAATGAATGTCACAATGCCTGAAGATGAGTGTCATGAAAAAATACTACTTGAAAATGTACACTAACATTTCTTTTAAATTCTTCACTAGAGTTTACACAGAATGTGGTTTTATTGAGTGGTGCATATGAATTTCCTACCCCGAAAGCTAGTGTGATTCTTGTATATAGTTACTAATTAATTTATACACCAGAAAGACAAAAATAGACTAGAAGACCTGCAGAATACAGACAATCTTTCTATAAACAACAGTAGCAAGTTAATAGTCAATAATATGATAAATAGTCAATTGCATGCACTGATTACTGCCTTACTGGCAGTGACATTCCATGTTCATCTGAAGCTATATATACAGGTAGCAGTGACAGCAAGATATTCTTAATAGTTCTGTATAACAGTGTCTTGTCCTTACCAACCCATATATAGACTTGTTGGTCTAGAAGACACAGAATAAATCCTTCCTTTTCTACTATGTTTGAGAAAAGAACTGATGCAAAGCCTCTGGGGAAAAAAAAATCAAATGACTGAGGTGTCATATGCAAGATTTTTACAGGTACATCTGAGACAAGT
>NW_009925571.1:0-2973 GCF_000696875.1 Nestor notabilis | reverse complement strand
GTTCCTGCTGCTCCAGGATTATACTCCTACTCCACTTGTATTTGATATGACTTTGACATGTAAGATCACACAAAACTGTATGGGTGAATTTGATAATTCTTGTGCTAATTTAAAATTAATCACAGAATATTTTATTTTTATGTTTTAAATAACGAATTGTCTTAATTAGCAAATCTGAAACCAGTGTTTAAACCTGTAGAACTATCAAATTCTTTAGATAAAAACTGTACTAGAACTGAAAAGCACTTGTAGTTTCTGAATAACTTCTAAAATAAAATTTGGCATCATTTCATTAAATAAACAATCCCTCCCTAAAATTCACAATTGCATGATGAAATACATATTTGTTATAAATCATAACAAGTATTTTTAGTGTGCATTAATTTGGACATTAAAATATTGATATTGTGTAATTGTGTTATGCTTACTTCTACTGCAAGAAAGGGAATAAAGAGTTCACTGTTATTCTTGGAAGCAAATGCTGAGTGCTCTAGCTGAACTTTTCAGTACTAAGGAGGAAGTGTTGTACATGTTCATGCCCAAGACAGGAAAGGTGGTGCTCAAAAGACAAGAGCTATTGTGTGGAGCTGGGCAACTTCCATAGAGTGATTTTATGGGAGAAACTGTTTTCAAGTAGTTACTTGCTGCTTTAAATGCATCTTCCTTTCCACTGGCTGGCATCACCATGTTGTTTTTAGAAAGCACAAATACCTTCAAGAAACTAGTATCAACTGTATTTAATGTCAAACTTTTCACACACCTTTGCCACTGATACTATAGAATTCTAGAAACTTGGGAAAAAAGTATTCCTTATCATGGAATACTTGAAGTATTCCATGATATGAAGCACATCTATACCCGTTTATATCAATTAATTGGCAATGCCTTAATGCATGCAGCAGTTGAAATCACTAGAATTACCTAGACTGCATTGTGACACTGAAGAGACTTTACACCTCTTCTACAATGTTCTTGTTTCCCCATATTCTCTACACTCTGTAAAGAGGTAATTTGCATTTCTGCAATAACTGTGTAACTTCAAATCTTCTAAACAAGATAGAAATATGATTTAAATGTTACTATCACCCAAAATCACAGCTAATCTTTTTATGTTTCTGGATTTAAATGTGTTGGCTAACTTATAGGAAAACAATAAGGTGAAAAAGTAAACTGAACTTTGTCCACATAATTATCTGACATCTCATCTTCAGTATCATTCACACCAGAAATTCTTTGCTAGAATTTACATTTTAAACCTGTTTTTCCGCAGTTACTGTCAGTTTTGTGTGCACTATTGAATTTGTAGGTGAGGATTTTTTTCTTGCTTAATTATTAGTTTTCCTAGAACTCTCTAGACCAACCTTTTACTCCCAAAACATTTAAAAATTGGAAAACTTCATAGGAGAGGGCAGCATCAACAATTTAGTGATTTTGAAGGAGAATATACGTGTTCTAGGCATGGACATTGGGATGACTTGATGAAGTCTGCTTTATTTGTCCTTAAGAGAATAAATGTAAAAACCAGACATACAGCTATGTTCAGCTGAATCCCTGGTTTGTGTTAAACACAGATATTGCTGAATAACAGTCTGTAAACATCTTTAATTAATCTCTACAGATTTCTGACCATGTCAAAAGCATCTGTCCATGCAAAAAGACCTTGAACTAAAGGTATTGCAATACTTGTTCTACTGCCTAGTTCTTATACCAGTCTCACCTACTTCTCTGCTATGTGCATCTCTCCCTGCTGGTTTTGCTAACAGCAACAGCTGTTTGGTCTGATGTAATAATTTGTCCTGAACTTACAGTGTCATTTCTCTCAGTCTGATACAATGATGCTTGGACACAATAAAGATCCATTGCATTTGTATGGTTATCATTTCTCTGCCTTAGCTTCAAAAGTTTCAGGACCTTCTCCAAATAACATCATGGCAAAGCAGGACGAAAATCTTAACCTCTGAGCCATTACATAGCTTTGTTTCATTTTCTTGGAAATCTGAGATTTCAGATATACATTGGCTTTATTCAATTTCACCTTAACTGTTTTGTAATCCTGATTTGATACTCATCAAGCTACACATGAAGTCAAGTACTTATTTGTAGGTGTTCACATTTCTGGTTTTAACAGCAGACTTGCATCTGAACTGTGACATTTGAAGGGTGACAAGTAAATCTGGAACAAATTACAGGTTTTCACGATATATTTACGCAGTTCATTGCTAAATTTCTGGGTCATTGCTGGGTTTAGTTTGTCTCCGAAATGCAATAAAATCTGATTAGCTAACTGTAATTTAGAGGAATGTAAGAAATACGCACCCCGTTTTAAAAAGCCAAGCAAGTAATAACCCTTCTAATTCATCTCAATAATTTGAACAAGTAATTCTTTTGCAGTCATTAGTCTATAATGAAGCATACCAAAAGGTCGCTTACCATCTTAAAAATGTAAGAAATTAAAACCTGACTTTTTTTAAATGCATGTGTGTGTGTGTTAACGATAATGGGCCTGATGCAGTATATATATAGCATAGGACTAGCTTGGTTATTAGTCCATTTGCTTGTAGAATGTTCAGCCCTGTGAGCTCCATGTTGCACAACATATGCAACAAACTAATGACTATGTGCGTGTGTGATCATATTCTGCTTGCAGAATACATGCATATTTTTTCTATTGCACATTCTCAAGCGTTCATCACCAGGCTTCCAAAACCTCTTCTAAGGCATGGGGGCGTTTCCTCCCGGTTGTTTTGATGTTCGATCGAGCTCAGTCACCTCAAACGTTTATAGCTAAGCCTGAAGGGAAATCACAAGTTACGAGTCCCACCTTGCTTAGGTGTGTTTGCACGGTCGAGGTTTGAAGCCATACCCCGAGTTTTGCCTCGAATTTCCAACTCGTGCGACGGCAGCACCTGAAGGAAAGCTCCGTGGCAGCCGCCCCGGCCTCACCTCAGAAATCCCGCCTAGCGCTGGGCCGCG
>NW_009925570.1:20126-28058 GCF_000696875.1 Nestor notabilis | reverse complement strand
GTAGGGGCCGCTGCGGGCGTCTCGCTGGCTTTCTCTAGCTCGCAGCGCTCGGAGCGGACCGTGCTTACTCCGGCCGTGTAGCGGGCCCCGCAGCGGAGCTCACATGCATCTTCCTTCAGCCATGTAAAAGCTGTCGCTAGCAACAGCTTACTTCGACTGTTAAGGCTTATTTTGAAGAGTATTAAGATAAGAATTGGTTCTCTGAACCACCAGTTATTCTCATATTGGTCCAGCTGTATACTTGGGGTAGTTCTGTGAGTGTTGTAGCTTGTGTGCTCACTGCATGCAGGCTATGTAATCTCTCTACGTCATGGCGAAAACACTACTCTAGTGCAGGCTTAGTTTCCTACAGTGATTACAAGATGCAGTTTTTTTCTAGTGGAGTTTTAATTTGGAATTTGCTGAGGATGTAGAGGTATAGTACTGTTTTCTAGTTAATTCGATTAAAATACAAGATTTCTTAGAACAGCATGCACACTTATGTGCTTTTAAATCGGTGGCATGAAGTTGTCATTTATTATTTAAATCCTTGGTCTCTGAGGCCCTTGCACAGTTAATGAATTGGGCTTAGTTTTGTGTGGCGCTTTCATCCCAAAAGTTACTCTTTAAGTTTAAATTTTTAATTTTAAATTGCTGGATGGCTTGTTTGCACTTTCTACCAATGCTTGATTGTTAGTATACAGTCAGTAAAAGCTTCTTGTTTGAACCTGCATTTCTGTTTGTGGACTTCTTAAATATGGCATCTGGAATTGCTGTGTCTAGTTTTCACCACTGAAGGTCGTATGTTGTATCCATGGCACATCGTGGAGAACTTGCTGTTTATCACGGAAGAAATACTGAGATCTGTTCTGAATGCTGCTTAAAAATTGGGATAAGAATACAGAGTTGTGAAATTCAGAAATACGACAGATTAAATGCATCATGAAGTAGCAGGGCAGCGGATTTGATTTTTCAAGACACGAAGGTCCTGTAAGAAAATTCAGCCCCTGAATTCTCCTTGCTTTTTGGCATTGTCGTCACATCCGTTGAGAAGATACATTATAAAGTGTACTGGGTCTGGCTGGGATGGAGTTAACGTTCTTCATAGTGGCCCGTATGGTTCTGTGGCTTGGATTTGTGGCTAAAAGTGTTGGCCACACATCGGTGCTTTTGCTATGGCTGAACAGTGCTTCCACAGTGTCAAGGCTTGCTTTTTTCCCTACTCTGCCACCCTGGCAAGTATGCTGGGAGGGGACACAGCCAGGACAGCTGACCCAAACTGACCAGAGGGATATTCCGTACCATATAATATCGTGCTCAGTAACAAAAACTGAGGGAGAGGAAGAAGAAGATTTTTGTTTGATCATTTTGGGTTTTTCTGTGGGAGACTTTTTTACTGGCTTCCAAGGTGCTTGTTATTCGGAAGCAGGGTGGAGATCACTCAGCCTGTGGGAGGTAGTGAGTGATTTCCTTTGCTTTACTTTTTTTTTTTATCTTCACTGGTTATAAACTGTCTTCATCTTGACCCACAAGTTTTCTTGACTTTGTTCTATTCCCCATCCTGCTGGTAGGGATAAGGAGCGAACAATCAGCTGTGTGGGTGCTTGGTTGCTGGCCAGGGTCAACCCACCACAGAAATAGAACAGATGATCTTTAGTGAAGTTACTGAATGACCAGGTTTTTGTCAGTTCATTGTCTTTACAACGTGCTGATGTAGAAGTGATGTAGAATTCATTAGTTACAGAAGTTGGGCTTTGCTTTTGTTTTGCAAAACACTCAGGTGGAGTGATAGTTACTATTTTCAGTAGATAACTTGGCATCAGGATCTAGTGCTTTACGTTTGTTATTGAGCAGGGAGTTTAGTTTGTACACTGGATAGTGACAAACACTTGTTATTGGAGTGCTGGGATCTTGCTGTTTTGGTTTTGTTTTGTTGGTTTTTTTTAAGGATGTAATCATTTGGCACAGAAACTTGTGTTTGAGAGTGCGGTGCTGTGTTGTGTGGTGTTAAAAATCAGGATAGGTTTAAGTTGGTGTTACTAAAGTGATTCTTGTTCTTATGTTTGATAGGCAGTAAACAGATAGGGAAAATATTGAAATTTGCTTTGCAGTTGAAGTATTCCCTGAAGTTCCTTCTTGTTGGATATGTTTGGTTTTTTTTGTTTGATTGTCTCTGCTGTGTTTGTTAAGTGCAGTGCTGGGCTGGTGAGTAGCATACTCTTGTTGTGAACTTTGAAAGCAGGTGGATTTCAGAAGAATGGTCACATCCTGTAATCTTGAGGTGGACTTTACGCATCTTCCAAGGACTGGAAATAACTGAATTGAGAGTTTTTCCCTCGATATACTGTCTGTTTCATTTCAACAGTTCAGTGTCACACAATTGATGACCAAGTAATTTCATCGTGTTCTCATCATTTCCACAAGTCAACTTAAATTTTGAATTTTTTTTGCTTCTAAACTGGAAACACAAAGATGCAGTGCATAGCATCTTGGGACGTGGAAGGAGTTCTTCGTAGCATCCCACATTGTGGGTTCATTACATGCTTGGCTGTAATATTAGCCACAGTTAAGGATGAGCTGCAGCAGTGTAGCACAGTATATGAAGCAAAGTACAGATATCAGCCATTAATTATGTTTCATTTTCTTTCCACAGTTAAGTTGATTTTACAGAATTTATCAGGTCTTCAAAGCAGAAACAGGTAAGCTGCCAAAAGCTTAACACTTCTCACTGAGTATTGTGACAAGATCGTACACAGCCTTTTTTTTCTCGCAGGCTTGTGTCTGGGAGCTAGGATATGCTCTCCTGAGGACATATGGCTGCTGCAGTTAGTACTCTGACTACGTGAAAGAGGCAACACTTTTGAACGCAGAGAAAACATATGTTGTTGAACAGAACTGATCACTGGGTAGAGCAACTTGTCAAAGCAGTAAAGTCATGACTGTTCGTGAATTACTTCATTTTCCAGTGATGCAATTATCCTTTTTTCTTTCTCCTTTTATCGTCTAGTGTTTTCTGTGTTACGATCACAAGTGTCCTGTTTATAAAAGTAAACAGGATTTTTTTTGTTCCTTAGGACTGGGCAGAGATTTCGGGCATACAGTAACTATGCTGTGAAAGACTTCAGGTGTTCTTTAGGTATCGTGGATGGCGAGGAGTGGCTTAGGTGGATTTTGTTGCCCCTAGGATAGTGAATATTGATAGACTTGTGCCCATGTGCTGGTGGAGTAGCTAATTGTTCTGACTAATCAACTTCCAGTGAATCTTGTTTTAATCTTGGTTTTGTGAACTTGTGGGTTTTTTGATACCTTCTCTCTCAATTGAGACAAGGACATTCATTAAAAAGGCTCTAGCTTCTTAAGTGTTAAGATACTGTAATAGCTGAGTACTAAAGACGTGCTATCATGTGTACCTTTTTGTCTGCAGGTGATTTTTGCTGTGGGTTGAGCTCAGCATGGCTGTAGTCATCCGTTTACAGGGGCTTCCTGTTGTTGCGGGTCCTGCAGATATTCGTCGTTTCTTCTTGGGATTGAATATTCCTGATGGAGGTGTGCATATTATTGGAGGAGAGATTGGGGAGGCTTTTATTATATTTGCAACAGACGAAGATGCACGGCGTGCCATGAGCTGTTCAGGAGGGTTTATCAAGGACTCACGCATAGAGCTGTTTCTCAGCAGCAAGGCAGAGATGCAGAATACCATAGAAATGAGCCGGAAACGATTTGACCGTGGGGGACGAGAAAATATGGCTGGCTCTAGAAGAACAGGTACTAACGGTTCTGGTGCTGGTGTTGGAGACATGTCACATTTAGTCGCTCCTTTTCCAAAAGGAATGAATAAACCTGGTTATGGTCCTCCAGATCACCCGGAGGCTGGTTTCCATGCCAATGGTGCAAGGCATGGTAATATAGGTATGCCTAAATCAAACTATCAGTCAAGAAAGGCATGTCATCCCTTTAACCCAGATGATCTTTACTTATTTCTACGTGGTATACCTTACTCTGCAACAGAAGATGAAGTACGTGCTTTCCTTTCTGGGCTACATGTGGATGGAGTGATTATGATAAAGCATCGCAATGGCTTAAACAATGGTGATTGCTTGGTAAAATTTGCTACACCGGGTGATGCCTTAGAAGGACTTAAACGTCACAGACAGTACATGGGTCAGAGGTTCATAGAAATTAGCCCCTCTACAGAGGAACGGTGGATTGAATATGGTGGGAGGGTGGACATGCCAAATGAAATAGATGACTTTTTCTGTGAAGACCATTCTCCAAGAAGTTCAAGCTACATGCATTCAAGGAAGCGTTCTCATTCACGATCACCAAGGAGACAAAGAACACGTTCTCGTTCATCTCCCAACCAGGAATATTACATACACTTAAGAAATCTATCTACTAGTCTGGAGAAGAGAGACTTGAGAGATTTTTTTCCTGACCTGGATATATGCAGCCAACAGATCAAGCTTCTAACAGATAAGCATCAGAGGAGGACTAGAGATGCCTTTGTGATGTTAAGGAGTGAGAGAGATTATCAGGCTGCTTTGGAATATCACAGAAAGGTTCTTCTCAATCGTCCTGTATACATTTTTCCAATTTCGAGAAAGTCAATGTTGAAAATAATTGACTCTTGTGAGAGGAAAAGATCACAGGAGAGAGATCATCTTGGACAGGCCATACCAGAAAAAGGTTACCGGGAAGGTCATTCCGGCCCTAAGACATGTGTTTATGTAAGGAATTTTCCATTTGATGTGTCAAAAATTGAAGTGCAAAAGTTCTTCGCGAGATTTGATATTGATGAAGATGATATTTACTTGCTGTATGATGACAAAGGAGTTGGGCTGGGAGAAGCATTAGTGAAGTTTAAATCTGAAGAACAAGCCATGAAAGCAGAAAACTTAAATCGTCGAAGATTCTTGGGAACAGAGGTATTAATAAGACTTATATCTGAAGACCAGATGCAGAAGTTTGGTGTAAGTGTACCGTTGTCCGTACCAAATGAAATGCAGGGTAATTCACGTCCGTATGATAGAGGTCCAGTTGGCTCACCATCTGGGCCACCACAAGGGCCACCCATGCATTCATTTGGTCCCCCTGGAAACTTCAGGCATCCTTCTGACTTTAGGCACCCCCCTGAGGACTTCATGTGCCCTCCTAAGGATTTTAGAGGTCCGCCACCCCTCATGGATTTCGGTGGTGACAGTGAACCTTTTGGCAGAATGGAGTTTGGGAATAATAAAATGGGAGGTTTTCCTGAAGGAAGATTTATGCCAGATCAAAATTTCAGTGGTGGTTCTGAGCGTGTTGTCCCTATTCGATTGAAAAATTTACCTTTTAAAGCTACTCCTAATGAGATTCTGGATTTTTTCTATGGCTACAGAGTGATCCCGGAGTCAGTTTCTGTACAGTACAATGAACAAGGATTACCTTCGGGTGATGCCATTGTTGCTATGACAAATTATGAGGAAGCTATGGCTGCTATTAATGAACTGAATGACAGGCCAATTGGTCAACGGAAAGTTAAGTTGAGCTTGCTGTAAAGGAGGAAAAGATGCTCTAGAATAAGACATTCTAGATTTGACAGTATTGACAGTTATTTTAACTTTTTTTTAATTACTGGAAGATGCAGAAGAAAACAGTTTCTATCAATGGTTGTAAATATCTAGTTCAGTTGTTCAGCTCTTGGTTGAAATATTTGTATGGTTAAGATATGAGAACTGTATTGTGCCTATTTCTTGTAGCAGAGAAGAGCCCAGAAATTCAGGAGGACATTGAATGTCTTACATCAAGGTATAAAGGCATGGAGTTGTAATGTTTTGGGTTTGGTTTTTTTTCCAGTTTGCTTTAATTCTGTGTCCCATTACTTTGCATTAAATAAAAATTTAAGTGCTGGTTCATTGACCACACAAACGGTTCAAACAGAACAACTCCAGTGCTACCTGCATTAGTAACTAACACTTCGTACTGAGGTTAGCTTTCTGAAATTAAAAAATGACTTTTTTTTTTTCTTTGTGTAAACTGTTCAGGTTGTGTTTGGTTTCATGTGTTTGCAGGCATTCCTATTAAAAGAAGACAAAAGAGCTTCCTGTTCACATTAGCTGGCTTTGCAACTTTTTTTTTTTAATAAAAACAGAAATTGCCATTAAATGTGTCTCTTATATTTAAAACTTGGGTAGGTAATGATCTTAATTATTATGCTCAGCATATATGAGCCTTGGTGATAATGGTGCTGGCTGTCTCATCGGGAAGAAGTGAACTATTACAGTTTGTCAACACACCACTGAGCAGATAGTTCAGAGTACAAAACCTGTGGTAATCAGTTGGATAGGCTTTCTTGTTCTCCTTGCTCACTGTAGTTCTTGAAACAGAAAATGAATGTTGGAATTGGATCAAGAATTCTGACTTCAGTGGTCTTTGTTTTATTTCCACATGCTCATAATATTAATATTAACTTGCTAATGATGTCTGGATGCATTCCAGGTCAATCTCTTATTAGTTTTAACTAACATCTGTCACTGGCAACCACGCTGACAGCCAACTACCTTATTTTCTTGCATAAGAAAATAAATATTTATTTCAGTACTTAGAATGCTCCTACTGCTTTGGTACCAGCAAATTTAAATTTTAGAAAGAAATAAAAGCCTGTGTGAGGATAAACTGCATCTTCAAAATTCAAGCTTAGTAGGAAACTGGTTGTGTGGATAAGGACTTAGTTGACAGTCGTGTAAGATAGTACCTGGAGTACCAAAGAATTTAATTTTAGTCCCCCTTGAACTAAGACAACAAAGTCGCAACTTGGTGATGAAAACTTGTTTTAACCTTTGCTCAGGCAATACTGAAACAAAAAAATTATAGATTTGTAGAATAGTTGAGGTTGGGACCTGGACCTGGAGGTCTCTAGTCCAACCCCCTTCTCAAAGCAGTGTCAACTAGAACAGGTTATTCATGGCCTTGTCAGTTGAATTTTTATTAGCTTTTAAGGATAGAGACTGGGCAGCCTATTCCAGTTAACTGATCACCCTCACAGGTGGTCAAACCTTAGTTACTTTATGTAAAATCATCATTATTACTAAGTTTCCATGTAAACTACTTGAAGTAGAAGTAAAGATTTTTTTCATTTGTTTGTTCTAGAATTCTTAAAAGGTTACTGTAGCTTTATTTCTTCTGCATTTTAATCGTCTTCTGTTTTAAATGCTAGGAAAAAAGCATTTTGAATGAGAATGATAATGCCAGGTCTATATATCTCTGAGCAAAGAAACTTAAATCTGGCCGAATTTTCTGAATCCAAACACTTGCATACCTTTTGTTGTTGTCTGGTAGGAATTAGCTTCAGAAGTGTACTGTTCTGAATCCTCCTCTGAATTTAAATGGATTAAAATAAACCCCAGCAAATTGGTGCTTTTATTTCATAGCTGCTATAAAGGAGATCAAGGAGCCAGAAGACATTACAGGAAAATAAAGGTGTTTTATGAGAATACTCAAAAACCTTGTCTGAGCTAAGCATGCTGTTGAAAACTTCATCCTGATTATCTTTGTAGGCTAATATAATGTTCACTACTAATTCTTGCCTCTCTATTATCAGCCATGTTACAAATGTGAATGAAACTAACTTTTCCAGTCAGTCAGTTTCAGATGACTTGTTGGTTTTAAAGTCCTAGCTACTACACAGCAGATTTCAAATGCTGAAAATAATTTGGTAAACTTTTTCCATGCTTCTAGAGTTGTACAAAACTGTAGAAGGATTTAGAAACTGTAAAGATACAGGACTTTAGTGGGGTTTTTCCCAGTTAAGTGTGAGATTATCTTTTAGAAAAAGCATTATCTATTCTCAAGAAAGAGTAATTGGTGGTAAGATACCATTAATTTTGGGGATGGTAAACTTCTACCCCAATGAATACATAGAGTCATAAAGCTTACAGTGGCAGAGGTTACAATGAAGGCATTTCAAAATGGGTG
>NW_009925570.1:16426-20095 GCF_000696875.1 Nestor notabilis | reverse complement strand
TTTCCCTATAGTTTATTTGTCTTTAATTTAAAGCTAGATGAGGCCAAAAAAGTAGGTTTTTTAAAAATGTCTCTTAAGACAAAAGCTGTGCTGCAGAGTATGCACTGATGGCCTGAAGCATAGGGAAATGGAGAAGGGATGCCTGTACATCAGCTAAATAATAAGGTTAATAGGACAGTTGACGCTCAGTTTATAGCTGTTACCTTGCAAGTTCTGGGCTATCCTCATCCTGTTCCTGCTCTCCCCCCTGCCCCACCATGTGTATATGTGGACTCATATTCTGATTCTGCCTGGGTAGGTGCATGGTGTGGTGACAGCACTGCATTGCCTGATAATAGGGCTTTGTACCTTTAGATGTTTAATGGTTTGGAGGCACTGTACTTGAAGCATAAAGCACAAATCAGACACAGTCTGCAGTGACATGGCTTGAATTACTGCTTTTCATTTTTAAGTACTATCCATATAGAAAAAGAGTAACAAATACAATGCTGCAGTTTGTGGTGTTGATGTAAAATACAGCTAATTTCCTTAGTTACACTTACTCTGAAGTTGCTTTTGCTACCATTGTCTGTCCAAAAAGTGTGATTTAAAGAATAGTCTCTGTTGTCAAACCCTAGTAATAATGATCACGTACAGAAGCAGCTTTGAGGCATTCAGGAAAGCTGTAACATATGATAATCTGATGAGTACAAGTATATAATCCTAGTCCCAAAGGGATGGACCAGCATGGCAAAATATTCTTAGGAAGAATGGACACAAGCCTGCATCATGTAGGTGTCATTAGTCAAAAATACAACTGAGCAAATGGATTAATGTCAGTCTTGCAGTAAGCCCTCATGTCATGAGAAAAATCTTTGCAAAAGTATATTTAGGTAATACTTGATTCTCTAATTACATTCTAAATTCTTCTGGCTTTAAAATACTTCAGTCAGTGACTTTTTAATCTATAGTGCAGAGGTCACACAATTTCTGTCCAACATGTAAACTTAGGACCTTAAATATGCAGGACAAAGTTGCCCAACCTGTACTTCTTCCTTGCTGTAAGTTTTTCTATAATTCCTGAAGTGAGGTAGGGGAGGAGAAGGAATGTGAAGCTGCTGAGAGAAAAAAAATATCTTTCTGTACCCCAGCTACTGATCTTTTAGTGGTAATTAAACACTGCTTCCCTTTTTTTTTTCCCCCCAGAATTCCTTTTTCATGGCATAGTACAGAAATAATCGCTATTTGCATATATCTCTCTGATATGAAAACCTGGTATAGTCATGAAGTTAACCATCTATTTTGGAGATGGACTACATGACTTCACTGAATATGAAATGGTAAAGTGGTGATCATCGTAATTCTAATGTTGTGATACGGATATTTACTGAAGTGCCCTACTTGCTGAAACAGAGGGGAATTAGTTACCTAGGTTAAAGTTCCTGCTCATTAGTATTCTACTCCTTGCCAACGGTATGTAATTCTGGTGTAAAACTGTTTTCTGTGTTTAAAATAATCCTATATTGCAAAATCTTCACTTGTATTTTCGTCACATTAATTTTTGGCAACAAGTATGCATTGGGTACTTTGCATCAGTGGACAAACGCAGCATCAATATTAAAAATGCACTTCCTCGCTTATTTCTGTAACTGAAAGAATGTAAGTTATAACAAGATTGTTTTCCCAGTTACAGGTTTACATTCTAGATTTAAAACGCAGCATCAATATTAAAAATGCACTTCCTCGCTTATTTCTGTAACTGAAAGAATGTAAGTTATAACTTAAGATTGTTTTCCCAGTTACAGGTTTACATCCTAGATTTATACATGTGTTCTTTCTTCAGCAGATGCTGAAGCCAGAGATAAAGATTATGGTAGCAACTTTCTGGCAGACAGTTGTATGCTGTTCAGAAATGAACATGCACCATCACCATCTCCAAACAGGATAAGAAATTACACTCAAAATGTGTAATTTCTTGTATGTTTAATGGAATCAGTAACTGAATCAACCAGTTAAACACGTGAAACTTGAACTATATATAGCATGTCAACTGATAAATGTCAACTATATAAAATATCAGTTAGTTTTATTATAAAGGCACTTTTATTTAAAAGCAAAGCAGCATTCAAAGTAGATACTGGGCTAGGTCCTTCTTGGTGAATGTTCATTCTGTATGTGTAAAGGAATCAAAAGTCATCTTAGTCAAGCCTGAAGAAAGTGAGAATGAGAAAACAGTACACCTCACCCTGCCTTCTGCTGTCCAAACATTTCATTTTGCTACCCAGTTAACAGGGTTGTTGCTGTCATCAGTTTGGTGAGTACTACAGTTACTTTAGGAGGTATTAACCAATTCTGATAGGTATAGCTAAAGGACTTACTAAATCCTAGA
This sequence comes from Nestor notabilis, assembly GCF_000696875.1. Taxonomy (NCBI): domain Eukaryota; kingdom Metazoa; phylum Chordata; class Aves; order Psittaciformes; family Psittacidae; genus Nestor; species Nestor notabilis. The sequence continues at coordinate 17,727 of NW_009925570.1, read as the reverse complement.
GGTGTGTAGCTAGAGAGTAAGGTGATGCATTGGCAAAGTAATGAGCAAACCCTTACGTTCAGAACTGCTTGTCAGCTTAGTGCAGGTTTTGCACACTGTTCATCATGTCACATCTTAGCAAATGTGACTGTAGTATAACATTTATGCAAGTATAATACAGGATTCTATTTAAATATTTCATTTTCTAGCTACTGAAATTGTTGTTTTTCAGCAGATTTTGTTCCTTTATTTGAAACTGGAACTTTACTGTTAGTGCCAATTCTTGCTCCTGCTGGAATTTTAAAAATGCAGCCTCAGTGAAGTTTTTGATTAACACACAAAGCCTTTATGTAAAGGGAAATAATTTTTTCCCCCCAATCCAAAAGAAAAATAGAGACTTCTAGAACAGTTTTGTTATCTCACTTCCTTTGTAGCATCTAATTCGTCCTCTTCGTCATCTTCCTCCTCTTCATCTTCATCTTCCTCTTCCTCCTCCTCTTCTTCCTCTTTTCTTAGCATACTGCTGGAAATCTGCCAAAACAAAAATCCAACAAAAGTAAATGAACTGTTTGTTCTAGAAGAAAAAATTTCTATTGCCATTCCTAGTCTAAGTACTTGCAGGTTGTTCCTTTAGGAGGAGCGGGGGGGAAGTAGTTTATCCTTTAACCCTTCAACTGCTAGTAAAATGTACAATGCCAACAGAAAGATACACAGCACAGAATATAAGTACAGTAATGATTTTTGAAAGCTAAGAAAATACTCATAATCCTGAGAACTATTATAGGATAGGGAAAACTATGTGTTGATGCAGTTGATGTTAAAAATGAACAAGATGTAAGTCAGTTTTTTTCTGAGTTGCCTGTTGAGGCATCAGGCTGAAGATGACTATTAAGGCATAATCTTATCTTGAAGACATCAAACCTCTTCAGTTAAGTGCAAAAATCAGCACTATGCTGCTCTAAGCTGGTTTTGAGAATAAATTATTCAAACTTTACTAGAAGAGTCTTGATTCATGTATGAACTTCTTTCCCTGCCCATCAGTGCTTGCCCTTCAGAATGATCCTTTTTGGTTCATCAATTGTTAAAAACAAGTGCCAGCTGCCAAGCTCTCATCTCATCTGACAGATTCTGCAATCTATACTTTTTTCTAATGAGGGCTCAATCTAATTCCTATTGAAAACAGATTCTTCACAGAAGATGCAACATTTACAATTTAAAGTAGAATATATATTTTTTTCTATCCCCATGAGAAAAGGAACATTAAATTCAAAGACAGTTATCCAAGTCATCTGGAAAGCTTTTGAAAAATGATTTTAGGTTCA
>NW_009925570.1:0-16395 GCF_000696875.1 Nestor notabilis | reverse complement strand
GCAGTTCTCTAAGGGCATCTGCAGCTCTAATTTTGGTTATATTTTCTGAGTTCTCTTATACACAGTGATATAATAAAACTTCAGTATTGAAGACAAAACTTTTTTTTTTTTTAAACCAACCCCCTATTTTATAAGTCCTTAAATGCTGGTTATTAAATTGACTTCTGAGATCTCATAATTCATACAGCTATGTATGTAGCAAAAGTTTTTTTGTGCGTACATAAAGCAAACTGCAATCAGTGAACTAATGAAAGCAGAAAAATCCTTAGTCTTGTTGATGCTCACAAAGTACATAATTTAGCTTGAAGCAAATGCTTGCTTACAAATCTCTGAATATAACAGAAAATGGAGTTAATCATTGGATGAAGCTGGGTTAACTTGAGTCTGAATGCCTAAACCAGCAATGTTTTACTCTCTGAAAGAAGAAAAAGACAATGACACTGATTTGTAATCGGAGATCAAGGAGTGCCGCAGATTTAACCTGTTAAGGTAGCTTTATTTCACTGGATAGACTCGTTTTCCAAGTTTTTTTCTAGTTAAAAGCATCTAAAATTCTTAAGCAGAACTTCAGTCCTATTTCTGAAATAGGAGGTGCTATTCCGGCATTAAGGCTTTTTTTCTGCTTGCTTACTCAAGTACCTCTGACCATGCTGTAATTAACTAAATAGTAAATTAAATACTAACACTGGTGGCGGTGAGGTGGTACTGAGGTAGATAAACCTAAGAGACAAACAGGATCAGAGTAAGGAAAGTGAGAAAGGAAATGAGTTCATATTATTTTGCCAGAAAGCTAGAACATACGAGTACACGAAAATTCAATTTTTGATCACTTAATGCCGAAAAAATAATAAAAAAAATTAATGGAATCTGAGAATTTGTCGCTCAAAATGTTACGTGAAAATTAATTCTCTAAGTTTGCACATAGGTGGTGGTGACTGTCCTTGCTTAAGTTAAGCTGCATGTTTCACTGTTTGTGCTGCTGCAGAAAGCATGCCAGTTCCCTCCTCATGTCTTACACAGCAGGCAGTGTTGGAGCACCTGGATGCAGACATTTTCAACCGTGGTTAAAATGATCCTTTGCTGTCTTAGAGGGCAGGTGCAAAACAGTTGAATATATCAAATGCATGTGGATAAAACTTGTATAGTTAAGTTTAATTTAAAATATCTGGAAAAGGTCATTCTCTTCTGCTGTAGTTTTGCCTAAATTACAGCATACCACCCTGCATCAATAAAATGAAATCCTGAAGATAAAATTGCCAAGTAAACAAGGGGATTTACAAAGGATTGTCATGAATACTTAAATAGCCTTTTCAGAACTTGTGTAAAACTAAGCATCTGCAATAGTCGTGTTTAAAAAAATCCCGTAACTCCCAAAAAGGTTTTCTCACAGTGGGGAGACATCCTATGAAAAACAGCTTTCCTGGTGCACAGGAGTTTTCTTTATCTTTGGAGCTGTCCTGAACTGAGTAAAGATAGTGGATCCATGTACATGTTCATGGAGCTAAAGCTCTACCTTAAGACATTCTTTTAATACAGTGATCTAGCATTTAATTTCTTTCTTACCTGTACTGTTCTCAATGAAGATTTTAAGGAGCCAGTTCTTTGCATGGGGGACTTGGAATTTGCACGAACTATGTCTAAGCGAGATTGGTAGTCTGGTGGATGAAGTGAGCTCCGAAAAACCTGTTCATATGAAGAAAGCTGTGATTTGCCTGCCATGATACAATCACCAAGAGTGAAGCTAACAAAAATGCAGCACTGGACAATTAAATCTGCTATAGAGATCTGCATCAACCATAGTTTGGATTGATCACTTGTAGCTGAAACATCCTTGCTCAGCCTGAGATCTGTCATTTACTGTGGTCAAAGTAAACATTCTTCAGAGATCTGACGGGATTTACCAGGTGGAAAACTTCAGTGGTTCTCCACTGACATACACAGCTGAATTTCAGGCTAACCTAGAGGTACGAGCTCCAGTGACTCCCTTCAGGTTTCCATTTCTTGGAGATGAACTCTTAGCCCCTTCACATGCAAATCCTTGTTGCCAGTCACAGCTGCGTCAGAAAAAATTCAGCTGAAATGTTCAGATGTGCAGCTCAAGAAAAGTTTTGGAAATCCTTAGAATACAGGAGAGACTAATACACATTGTCCAATTAACAGGCAGTTTGAAAGGAGATTAGAAATTTGGTTGTGAAAGATAATGTATTGACTTGAAGGATATTTCTGAATTGGTGCCACATGACATTTTAATTGTAAAACTAGAATAGTACAAAACTGCCGTGGTGTAGTTTAAATTAAGTAAAAATACCAAGCAGTCTCAAACGTGATTGTCACTAAAGAATCATGGTTCTGTATGTCTTGCACTAACTGAACACTGCTATCCTTGGTCCTGAGCTGTGTCATAGGAAAAAAAAATCAAATAAGGACTGATAAGATTTAGGAAAAAAAGACCAAAAATGATCCAACTTCCTTGACAGGCTGAACACATACACACAACATACAAGTTTAAAGGCCTGACATCCAGAAGAACTGCAAGAATGAATAAAGGATTTCAGTCTTGGGAAAGAGAGACTAACTCAGAGAACAGAAATGGTGACTTGAAAGGGAGCTGTAACTGCCACAAGGTAAAAAAAGCAATCTGATCACAAATATCACTTAATTCTAGAATAGCCTAATAAAAAATGACTGAAAGACAAAAATAAGCAAATAAAACTCAGAATAGATTTTTAATTACATAATTAGTCTTTAGAACATCACAGCAGTGCAAGACTGTCTCTACTGTGCATCTTTACAGTGAGATCAGTGCAGAGGTTTTCTTTAAGAACTATGATGAGCTGAGCTGGGAGTGGCAGTTAATTTAGGAAAGTCTCTTATCTGTGTTTTGTGGGAAAGATTAGATTGCCACTGCAGTTCTCTTAACACCTCTGAGTTTATAAACCTGCACGCTCTTGCTGCAGAAGTGCAAAAAAGTCTCGGTATATGTAAGAAGTTTGCTTTGGGAACCTGAAACACACGTTTCTGCCTCGGACATGTATAGTCCCTAAGTGCAGAAACTGCTTTTATGTAGTATGTAAATTGAAAAGCAAATCTTAATCACTCTTACCTCTAAATCTTCTTCTTCATCAATATTTTGGATATTTTGGTAGGCAGCAGTATATATCTCTAAAGCTTTCCCATGGAATAACATTTCAATGGTTATAAATTCAGAAAATATGTTCTAAAAGCAAACAAAAACAAAGGTTTTCTTAATGCAGTAAAGTACATGTTCACTTCAAGAAATTTCTGAATTCTGTACTTGGTAGTTATGTGATACAATTAACTGCACAATAGCAAGTAATTTTAAGTAGTTGGACCTGAATTTTAGAAATCAAACATAAATGCTGGCTGGGCCGTCACTTGCGCAGCTGTTGTTTCATAATCAATTCTAAGTAAACACTCAAAAAGCAAGAGGAGACTCATTAGGAATAAATAAAATGTCATGCTGAAAACTCACTTTATGTTCCCTGATAGGTATTTGCAAGATGTAGTCAGTGGATTTTTTGCTTTATTGGTGGCAATCTTTTTTAACAGGTTGGGGATAAATTATCTCTAAATTATATATATATATAATTTACAGATAATGATGTATTTTATATAACAAAATACACTTTATATATAAAAACCGTACTTAATGATGACATCTTCAGATCTCATGCAATCTTTTCTATATTACTGTAACATCAAGTTACATTGTTGGTTTGGCTTTTTTTTTCCAACCATCTTTCATTCTTCCATATTTAGTCTGTCTCCCCTCCAAGAAAAAAGTATCTCACATCAGCAATTTTCTAATTAAATCTGAGATCACATAACGCAAGTGGTTTTCAGTCACTATCATCTTTGGGACTTAACGCCACTTAATGTTTGATATTAAGAGAGAAATGAAGGCTTTGATTACTTGCAGTCACTAAACATTTTGCGCTTTTGTCATCAGTAAAATTTTTAACTAGAGTAACCCCCACAAATTTCAGCATGGATAAATACATTTTTTACTTATCACTGTTTCTGTTAATTTTGTTGATACTCATCCACGTATATCATTCCACTAACAAATGCAGCTACCAGTAAAGTAGAACACAGCAAATGTTGGAAGGTGGAAGCGCTAAACAATTAGATACAGGAAAACTCTGAATTCACTAAACTGTAAGAATAATGAATTGATTTTTTAATTGAAAACTTCAACATATTTGGATTATGAAATATTCATGAATACCACAAGATTTGCATTTATGTAGGCTTAAGTTAATACTAAATGTTGCTAATCTTGCCAAAGAGTGAGTATAGTAATTTTATTACGCAAGATGAAATGTTATGTCACACTGAAATGTGAGCACACGTACTTTTATGTCCCTTATTTTCTGTTTCTCAAAGTTATCAATGGTTTCCTTTAATTGCTGAGTTGTTCGAGTAGCATCCAGTGAAGCTCTCTGCAATTCACTTTCAGCCTGGTAAAGGTAACATAAAGGTGAAATTAGTCCCATATTTGATACCAAGATATTTGCTCTAATTGCTGTGAAAACACTTAAGTCTGGATTTTCAAACTACTACACATCTGTGTTACTGTATTTGTAAATTTGTTTGTAGCTTAATAAACAAATAAACATGCCTTCCACCCCATTGTGACTTTGATCTGAAATGTGAAAAATGACTAGCTGCAGCCAGTCAGGAAAAGTCCCACTGTCCTATGTTCTGGTAATAGTCATCTGCTAATTCCACCGAGCCAGCCCTGACACTGCACTGACAACAGTGACTGGGTTCAGGGAATTAACCCAGCACAAGGGTTTACCCTTCAGAAAAGTTGAGGGTTTTTTTAAAGCTGGTGTAAAGGAGAGGGCAGGAGTGCCCAGGCCAGAGTGGTGGATGAGCAGAAAAGATCACCCTTCATTTTCAAGTGCAGATCAGCCTGCTGGGTCTAGGATGAGTCTTTTTGCATGTGCTGAACCTCGTCTTCCTAAGTTTTTATAAATTATTTAAATATACAATAGAGCAGCAGCTGGAACTAATGCACTTCTCCTCTAAGTATCTCAATCAACAGACTAGAGTTAATACAATTTTTAGATCTAAAAGCATTTCAGGTATATTTTTATATTACGTATTTTATAAAAAACATCAACAGAGCACTGGGAAGTGGACACACCAGTCAATCCCTGATGCATAAATACAGTTTTTCTTATTTTGTTACTTCAAAAAGCATTTTAGATATGTATTTTAATTAGATATAACTACAAACTATAGAAATGCATACTACCATTTAAATAAAGGTATTGAAGCTATTCTGGTTAAGTAAAGTCTGAGAACTGTGTACTATTTGTACTATTACAAAGTAATGATGTAAGGATGTAAGAGCTTGCACTTGAAGACTGCAAAATGTGGGTCTAAATTTATTTTCCATGCATTACTGGTAAAACAAACTAGTGAAGACAATATTTACTTACAGCCTCTGTCGGTGAGTATTTTCATAATATATTTTGTCCTCAGATGTGGGAGTAGTATATGGATCAAGTAAGTGAATCCTACAATCAAGATGTAGGATTCTTCTCAGATCTAGTTTTTAGTGTTACAGGTATGTGAAAACATAAGGCATAAAGTGTGCTCTGTCTCTTCTTTTTTTCTGATTAAAATCTGTTAACCTTACATTACATGATTACCAATATGAAACAATCTTACAAAAATGGCTTAAAGTCATAGGCACAATTCTGCCATTACCAAACAAACTTGATAATGATCTTCAGTAGTATTTAAGGTCACATGTTCATTCCCCTTTCTCAATTTTTCCCCAACAGAGGAGGGAAGCAGAGTAAGGAAAGACATTTTGTGAATTCTCAATTATTACTCTCAGTCACTCTCTGTAAATGAAGGCAGCTGTTATGCATAAGCAGCCCTTACACATGCAAATACAGCATGTTATTTGTAGGATAAATACATGTATCTTCTCAATCCATCTTAAACAGACTGGCCAGATTTTGTGCGCAGATGCTTTGGGAAAGGAATTTTGTTTGTTGCAGAGTGAAGTGTCTAAACTTGCAGAACCTGCAGTTTGCACAACAGCAGTTTGGTATTTTCTCTTCTGGAGCACTCACCTGTGACTGGAAATACTAGTAAAGGAAAACAATGGCAAAACAATATTCACAGAAGTATCTGTTTGCACTTCTACTTTTAAAACATTGTGAAGTATCTACCTCGGGTATTTCAAAACTTCCGTATGTGTGGAGGGTGCTATTATGTTGTTGTCTGAAGCTTCCTGCTGTAAAACATTACTTACAGTTTGTTCCAGCTTTGCTAGAATTCAAGTATCCAGGCCAGAATATTTCAGGACAGCTGTTTGTCTTGGACTAAGGGTTTGGTTATTTATTTATTTAAATAATGATAATAATAGTAATAAAAATAACCAGATAACTTGGGTGGACCTTTTCAGGATAAAAATAATTTTGATGCTTAAAAATGCATTTTTGTATTTTCAAAAAATCTAGCAAGGTTTGCTTTTCAAAGCTGTACTACCCCTATGTTTTATAAGGTAGACATGAAGTCTGGGAGTAAGTACAGATGCTGTGTTATCTGTGGCCAAAATTGTTAGCTGCTGAAACGTCACAGTTGCTTAAGAATAAGAGAACCACTGCTGGAGCCTAGCGGCTGTGCTAACGAACATGGTGAAGCCTCACTCATGTAAAAGCTGACCTGCACACATCTTCAAGAGCAAATGAACATATTCCCGCTCCCAGTACTTTTTATGCATTTTGTGTTGATCACTTTAAAATGCAGATATGCGGCGTTTGGTGCCTCTGGCCATACGCAAAACCAGACTATACTGAGATCTAATAACTCTTCAGGCAGAGTCTGAAGTACAGAAAACACAGGTGTTACAAGGAGCTCAGCCACAGGAGGATATTTGGGAGTTGCTTAGCAAAGAGACAAGAAGAATAAAGCTTGGTGCCAACCATGTACCCATGAAATCAACTGGGAATTAGCACAAGAGGGAGAAAAATGCGCCCAGTCTCCCTTTGGGGAGAATAGCTTACTGTAGGCATTTACTTCTAATGGAAAAGAACTCTGCATCACAGCTCAAGTTTTAATCCTACGGCCGACATCTGTGTGTCTTTATTACATGAGGAATTCTAATTAGTAATCACTTAACTGCTTTGATAAATACTAAATGGTAATTCTTTGGCAGAGACAAAAATAAAACATAATTCCCCTGGGTAGCATTTGACCACCAGTCATTTCTGCTCTTTCTGCAGTCCTCTGCCCCAAGCACTAGAAAGATCCTAATTTCTGAAATAAAGTTGATGAAATCCAACAAAGACTAGGACTGCCTCACTCCTGAGTCCAACACTAGAATGTAATAAAAAATAAACAGCACATCATCATAAACTTAAATGCTGTATCATAATAAATATAGGGACTGAAGCAGGACTGCCTTGATCCCCTTTATTTTGGCATTCCCTAGATTCTGATTCATTCAGAATTTGAAACTTCAGTGAGATTTTAATGAAAATTCTGTGAAGCTTAATTTTTCCTTCTGTGACACCTAGTAGCATACTGGGGAGGTCAGCTTTTACTGGTCTTTTGAAAGGAGGAGTAGTCTGGCTGAGTATTCTACTAACAAAGTAACAACTTTTCATGCTTCATCTCAGTTGGAGGGAAGTCACACCCCATCTAGAACATCATCTAGGTACAAGGAGGCACAACAACTACCAAAGTGACAAGTTAAAAAATAAACCAAAAAAACCATGTAAGTAAAAAAGGAATTGTCTGATTACAGTTTCAAAAACCTCCAAATCCTTAGATGTCATCTGTGCCTACCTCTCCTGCATAAACATATTGAATACGTTGTAGTTTCTTTTTAATCAGAAAGGGACTAACAAAGCAGCTTTTGTAAGCTGTAACTTACAATAACATTGTAAGGTTTAAGGAAAGATTGAACATCAGTCTAGGAAGCAGTCCCTCTGAAGAGCATTCTTCTCATATTACTTTCTAAATATATTAGTTTAATTCCTGAGAATTTTTAAAAGTGTTTCTTATAACCACTAGAAATACAGGATACAATAATGTGTCGATCCGATGGATTCCGCTGACGTGTCCTTTCCAGTTGAGACAATTGCTTGGCTTCTCGGTTCTTTGCTGTTAAAGTTGCTTTAAGATCATTCTGGAAATAGAATGGTTTAGACATGTTTGGAATAGATCTAGGATAATACAAAAATGCACATTTCTTCATACCTACATTGCTTAGAAAACATAAATGAAGCTTCTGCTTTAAATAAAAGCAGATTTTACTGATTTTTATCCTGAGAAGTCAGTGGAGATCAAGAGAGTTTAGCACCTTGCACAACTTTCTGTAGCACACACTATAATTTAAAATGTTGGGGGAAAAAAGAAAAAAAATACTGCTTTTTGTGAAAAGCACAGTACATGGTCAAAAGCTGAGATCCCCAAAGCACAAAGACAGGCCCATTGCAGACTTAGCAATGGAATAAAGATGCCACTTAGAAATAAAAAGTGGCATTTAATACATCAGTAAGAAAAAAAAACAAAACAGGCCACAGTCAATACCAATCAGAAGTTACTAAGAACACAAAACTGTTACACAGAGCTTAAGGTGCCATAGAAAATCCATGACTGAAAGGGTTAAACTGCATATTTATATATGCAGTTAGTAAGGTGACTAAATACATTTGGAACAAAATACATCCTAGTAATGATGTAGCTGATCTAGAAAAGGCAGAAACTGTTGCTAAATATTTATGCTCATTTCCAAAGTAGGATGTACTGCAGGAAGATCTGTGACCGTTTAAGAATGGTTACATACAACTCTCAAATTCTTGTTCATCCTATAAAACTGTGTTTTGCAAATAGTTTGGCATACATGGAATCTAAAATTGTCAGTCAGATGTTTACCACTCCATTGACCTTGGTATAGGAAATCTCATTAATTTTGATGGCTCTAGTTTAAAGGAACGGTGCCTTAGAACAAGTGGAAACACAGCCCAAGGGAATCAAGTCTCACAAAATCTGAGGCAGGAGTTGGGCATGCATTTCAAAACATCATTTCTTCTAAAAAGGCCAGCACAGAGTGGATTAAAGATGTTAAAAACTACCATCTTGGGAAGTTGTGTTCCTTCCTTGGATTTCAGGATTTAAACATAGTTGTAGGTCTCCTTCACACGTAAAGACGCACAACCAAGAATGTATCTCTGAAAAGTCCTGTGATCCTGTGACCTGTGATCCAGATCACTCGTCAGTGACAAGCACAAACATGCCAGGTTTCCGCATGCTGTGTTTCTTCAATAGTTAGTCTGTACATGAGGTCAGGGTCAAAACATGCAGCTTCTTCATTGTTTCTATCCTTACTGTCTGTTTACATGTCATTTTGCTTCATCTTTAGGGACACAGAGATAGTTTCTTATAATAAAAGCAACTGTATCTTTATCCCCTCAAAACTAATTTTGCCGCTGTTCTTTCGAGAGGGAGTTTATACCACCATTAAGGCCATCTGAAAGACTGCTGGAGAGGGCTTTCTCCTATATGAAAACTATGCAAGAAGAGCAATAAGAGAAAAATAAAAAAAAGCATTACATTTTAAAATTAAAAGGTAGAGAAGAGGAAGAGCTTTATTTTTTGCGATTGAACAAAGCAGGTTTTTATTTCATGACTGCCGCTGCATGTTTAATGTTATTTAATGATGGCCCTGCTAACAGCACTGACTTCCCAGGCAATCAGATTTAAAGTTGTAGCTGAAAGTTCTGACTTCCATGCAGTGTACAGTTGAGAATTGTAAGGAAACCACAAGAGTTCTAGAGTTACCATTATCAAGTTCAGCATTTTCTTACTAGCACATAGTGACTTTGGAAGTACCTACAGGGACAGCATTGTTCCCTTCTCTACCTCTGACCTCTGTAGCAACAGCTGCCATCAAACGCAGTTCTTCGCTAGCCAAAGCCTGACAAAGATTTGGTACTACTGTGGATATAGTGGTGGAGCTACATACAAGTCTTGGATGTACAAAGGTAGGGCACAATTACATTCATATTTTGTCTAGGATGCTGAACAATCAAAAAAGGTGCAGAAAACAAGCCCCAAACAAAATATTCAGAAGCTGGGAAAATGCCATTATGGTGAAGGAATTAAGGGCTAAATTACTAGCTAACTGAAAAGAATGAAAAATTGTTTTTACAAGCATCCAGATACCTTCATCCAGAAAAAAAACAGACCATCACAGAGCTCTTTAATCTCAGTGGAACATATAACAAGAACCAAAGATTGGGTGAACTCTTTCATTTAAAACAAAACACCACTAACATCAACTAACCACTAACTTCCACAAACTCTCCTACATTCCTCTTCAGTGTCTTCGGACAAAGATTTGATACATTTTGGAAAATATACTTTAATTATACCCAAGGAGAAACAGGATGGAATAGCCAGTGAGATAAAGGACAAGTACAGAGAATACAAAATTATTCATAGTCCCTCTGGCTTTGAACTATGAATTCAAGTTCTTAAGAACTCTGGTCACCCATCTAATTTCAAACCATACAGAAATACAGCTACAGTCCATCCACCAGACAAGGAGCTGGCAGATTCTCATCACTGTACTGTTACCTGCTTTAGTCACTGAAGTTAAAGCAAACCAATCCTTTCTTCTGGATCACCTTGGTTTTATGATGTCCTGTTTTTACATGAAGAAAAGGATCCAGAAACAGTCGCCCAAAAGCAGAAAAGTGAAGATTGATACACAGAACAATGAAACAGAAATCCTAGAATCCTACATTTAAGCTGCACTACAGGACAAGAATATTATACTAGCTTCCACTGAAGCTGCCAAATAGCTACTTAGCATAGTAAACCTGGACATGTGAATGAAACAATTTTATTGTGATGGCGGTTAAAGGCCAACACTATTTTGGTTGCCCTGGGCCTCTTTAAAGCATTTGATACCACAAGACATTCCCGTCTTACGCAACAGAAGCAGCAACAGTTCTTCTTAGATAGAGCACAGAAATAGTTTGTAGACACCCTGGAACAGCTCCAACAAGTAGCAGTGAGAACATCCCCTTTTTATAACATGGTATACTGACATGTTCTGCGTGGCTTTACTTAAATCAGCTCATGGAGTTACAGGTAAAGCAGTCTGCAGTTAGCAACCTGTGCTAGCTTAACATGAGTGACAAAATTTCCTTTTTCACTAAAAATATCCCAGTGGATAGAGATGATAACTGAAGATCAGACAGTTGAAGTTTTAGCTGAGGTTTATGGTAACTGGGAGGAGACTGGAGATAGGGAATAGAACCATTTAATGGCCTACATTTAGTGAAGCCTCTCTTAGTTCAAAGGTATGTTGATAAAATAGTTAATCCCACCTACAGTTAAAGAATGCTCTTGTACTTGCTAGCTAAGATAAACATTACATAATGCTGGCATTTATTTCTGGCATTGTGACAGGCAGGGACAACAGGAAATGCCACACACTGTTACAAGGGATGACCTCGCTTCAGTTGCCTCTGTCCTCGACATTTACTGGCTATCAGTGGTGATGCATCTCAAGACAGTATCTTTAATGCACTGGAATTCCCAAGCACTGCAGTAGTGCTCTGTGTCTCCTCAGCAATGCTGTCACAAGCGCATTAAACTTGTTTTCCAATCCCAACATTTATATGCTAGAGAATACCCAGTCACTTCTAGGTCTCACAAACCATATATCAGAGTTACTACTAAGATACCAAATTCTAGGATACAGGCTCTGTAGGCTTCAACTCTGCTAAGGACTACCACATGCAGTAGCACTCAAGTGCAGGATGCATTTCCTTCCTACCTGTTTCTCTAACAACCAGGACAGCTGTGCAGCGAGTTCCAAACGCCCTACTCTGTTCTTCACAGTATTGAAAAGATACAAGAACAAAACCATGAAAAATGCTAGTTTGAGATGTGATGCCACAATGTACTCAAATTAACTATGATGAACACATTAAGATTTTTGTATGTAAAACACCATCAAGTAATGATCATTTTACCTTTTAATTTATATATATTATGATACAGTAGAAGTTTGCAACCGAGTTTCCAGAACACCAAAATGTATCTTGTGAGGAAACAGACATTTAACCTACCCTTTTAAGCTTCACTATGGTCCCATAACTTTTCAGAGGTTCAACAACCTTGGCTTCAAGCCTGTCAACCTACAAAAGAAATCACAAGATCACTAAAATCATCCACATCTATGGTGTGCAGATACAGGAAATGGTTTTACTAGTGATTCGTCTTATTAGGAATTTAGTCCATTTATGCTTAAAATACAGTGGGATGAAGGTTTTAAAAATATTGCAAAAACCCAGAACCAAATAAATTAACCAGTAAATCATTTGTGTTTTGAGGAGCTTAAGCTGATTCCCAGTGCAATTCCTTTTTCTTCATTGGCAATACATCAGGGTAAATGGAACATGGAGATTCTAATAACTGAGCACTAACTACATCAAACACTGCATCTTGGAGATCTGTAGCTTTCTGTATCAAGTTAAATATCAGTGTATTTGCTCTACACTTGTTGATAACAAAGATGGCTTAGTCCATAAATTATCAAACATACTGTATGAAATGCAACACTTCTGTTCTTAAAAATAATAAAAACAGCATCGTAGGTACTGAAAATCTTAAAAGTATCAGTAACAGGTTGTGTAAAATGCATGAATGCTCTCACAGATGACTGCATCTGAATTATTGTTTCAGTTCTCCAACTTAGAAAAACAGCTACATATGGTCAGACAGGCAATAGGATAAGACCTGCCTGCTTGTCAAAACTGAATACACTGTCCAAATGGCCCCAGCATAAGCTGCTGCTGACTTTGTACCATCTGGCCCTTGCTGTTACATCCAAATTAGGACAAGGTGCAATACGTCTACTAGAGATTCACAGACATTACACTCCCCTCTTAAACTGGCAGTCTCCAGTCAGCCAAAATCTTTGCTGACTGAGCAAACACTTCTCCTTTACTACTCTCTACCAGTGCACTGTTAAACTGTTAATTTCACTTAAACTGCCAATAGCATAGAATAGGGCAGTAAGGTTTTAAAATAATTGTGTGATACAAACATACCAAATAACCTGCTCATCTTGCTTACTTATCCTTCCAACATGTTGTGGAAGTACCTCACACCTCAGCATTTACACATCTAGCACTGCTGCTGAAGACTAGAAATCAATAACCCTTATAAGCTAATTTTCTCTTGCCCACATTGCAAATGTATATGAAAACTGGTTATTAACTTGATGCCCAAAAGAAATAAAGCTGAGGTTATTTGGTTTTCACAAGCAAAAGAGAACTTGATTTAAATAAAAGCTTCTCTTTGCTGCTTCTGCCTTTTCTCCTTCAAAAGGGGCCTGGGGACAGGCATGGCAGGAGGATATAGGCCAGATGTTTTTAAAAACACACTTAAAATTTAAAGCAGCGAAACTCAAGTTGTTACATAGGTACCTCTAAATTACAGATTCATTGTTTAAAGGTGGAAATTACAGATTCATTGTTTAAAGGTGGAAATGGACACATAGGTCATGCACTCTGACTTCACATACACCTTTGGACAAAATATAAATTTAACCCATTAACAGAGTGATAAATTGCTGTTGCATTGATTGAAGTATACGGACTTACGTGTGGCTTAGCTGGAGCTAGATGCATAAGTACTTATGGGGTGGGGGAAATCCCACCATCCACAGCCTTGGATTTCTTCTTCTTAAAAATCTGGCCCTAAATACATTGTTAAAGATCTGTGCATTCTTCTTGTTTTTCAAACCCTCTACTTAATTTTTGAGGTATCCAGTCTACTAACTTCTTTTTAAAGGTTTTCTTTTTCTACTTTGTTAATACAGAAAGACTTGAAATGCTTCCTTAAAAATAAAAGTCCTATCTGAAAACATCGAGAATGACAACTACTTCAGGGTTGGTTTTTTTTTTTAATTATAGTACTTCTTAGCTTTCCCAAACTATAACCAGGAATTTTCTGTGCCCTACAGAAAGAATAGATATGTACTTTAAAACCTAGTTTGAGTATATGCGAATGAATTTATTCTTTCCTGAATCTTTGGAATTCTGGATCATAAATTAGAGTTTGACTGGCCCTGCACATAGATGTGTTAAGTGTCATAAACACCTTTTGTTACACTCTCACTTACTGAGCAGAAACGTGACAATGTTGTCACATGTGGTCCAAATCAAGTTTGTATTTCTAGCATTGAACTACAGGCTTACAAAATATATAGTGGTCCCCAACAGCACCTCAGAGAGGCTGTCAGTGCCCAGTGATGCATTCCAGTTAGCATTCTTTTCCATGCTGCTTCTGATAACAGGCTCAGCAAAAGGAAAATGACTGATTTTACCTCAGCTGCCACTGGACAACTCAAGTCACAAAACTAAAAGAACACTTTATTAACCATAAATCATAATCCAAAGCCTAAGACAAATAGAAGACTTTCTCTGTCTTATGTGTATGGGTGCTCATACGGATAGTTTCACTGACCTCAGCAGGACTAATCACAAGCAGTTTTCACTGAAGTTATTAGCAGAGTAAATGATGAATGCTTTGGCAGCCTGTCCTGCTCTGCACCAATACATTTTAAAGTATCTTCCCCTATGTTACTCTTTGATTGCAGAGTATATCTTTTCCATTTTTAATCACAAATAAGTAACTGAAAAGTTCAGATGGCAAACACGACATGTACAGCTTTAATTTTATACCTCTGCCTGGCGATAGTCCTGAAGTCTGGAAAATTCATCTGCAAAGTTTTTCAGTCCAACTTTTAAGTTTGGTGTCTCTGTGGCTGCATACGCATATACTTCATTTACTAGGAGATCTGCTTTGTCTCGTAGTCTGGCAGTTTTACGTACATATCCAGCAAATATTTGGCACAATTCACCAAAATGTTTTTCCACATTTGAAACAGCATCTTGTATTTGTCTAGTCTGATTGTCCCTGGATACCAAAGAAAAATAAGTGAGAAATAAGAAGGGGACAAATGTTTACAACACATACAGAAGAAAAACTATGTAATTATACTACTAATAATTTATACATGATTTGGACATCTCATTTCAGTGTAAAACAAATCTATTCTTAAAAAAAATAAGGTTGTAACAGTTGGATGTAATATGTGTATTATGAATGAATAACAAACAAAAAAGTGCAAGATTTATACTTAAAGATCCAATGGAGGAAAACCCAAATTATGAATACCAGCTCAGAAGTTTTCCTCCTGCGCTAAATCAGAAGTTCACTATCACTGCTGGTATTAATTACTAACATAGTGGTAAGAGAGACCAGTGAATTTGTGCCATTTTTTGGTCTGACTGAATCAACTCAGGACAGTTTAGCTACCAGTAACTGCCAGATATTGGATCTTCAGAAGCTTCTATGGTCCACATGAGGTGATTCATGTCAAGTGTTAGAATTCTCAGCAACAGAATTCACTCATACCACTGTCTTGGTGAGCGACAGAAACGAAAACTTCTTTCACATCCTTACGCTATCCCAACTCCAAATGCTGGCCAACATTTACATATTGATGTAGTATCAGGAAAAAAACCCCGAAAATTAAATACTTTTAAGACAAACCAACAATGTAGTCATTTCAATTGAAAAACACCTTTCTTCAGGAACTCTTCAGAAAAAATATTTCAGGCCAATATGTAAGTTCTGCTGCAGGCAAGTCCTGGTTGTGTTGCTTTATGGGAAGCAGTCTAGAGGGCTGTTCAAAAGAGATTTTGGTCAAAGAAAACAAAAATCCAAGTTGTTCAGTCCTCCAGGGAATGCTTAACCCTTTGAATCGGAAAGGTTTCACCCGATGTGTGGGAATGTGAGAGTCTCATTAAGCACTAATAAAGTTGTATTTCAAAGTTAATACTGTCTGATAAAATCTTCAGTAAAAGGTGCATCTTTCCTTCTTTCCTGGAAGGTTGTCATGTCGGAAAGTGTTCCTCTCCCTGGGGGAAGCCTTGAACACGTTTTCTCACCCACTTTGCAGTTTTGATCTCACAGTACTCCCATGCAAATAACATTTAATTCTGGGACATGAAACCCTAAATCTCCTTAGGTGGGGGTGTGAACAGGGTTTTCTTCCCTCCTCCTATTTTTGACCGCTTAGAGGCAGCCACAACATTATCAGAGAGGCCCGATTAAACCTGTATCTTTGCAGAGCACACTAAGCCCCGAAAAGTTTTCCGGCCTTCCCCTGAAGAGAACAGAGGCGGTTCCCCCACCCCGGGAGGTGGCTGCACTAAGGGGGACCGGGCCCGCAACGCCTCCTATCCCCGCGGCACCCCAGGTACCCTGAGTGAGCCCGGGCCTCCTCCCCTGCCCGGCAAGGCCAGGCGGCGC
>NW_009925569.1:44478-45138 GCF_000696875.1 Nestor notabilis | reverse complement strand
CAAATTGGTAAGGCAGGATTTCCCCTTAGTTCTGTGGGCAGGGGCTGCTGCAGGCTGGGATCCAGCCTGGCACTCTCTGGCCCCACTTCTCCCAGTCACTTCGTTGTCAGCCTACAAGAAGTCTCTAACAGGATGTGTTTGTGTTTTTCTGAGCTGGGAGCTCTGTGCCACAGGTTTAGCTGTGCTTTGTACTTCCCGGGGTAATGCAACTATTATAAATGTTTTTCCAAGTGTGTGTTTTGCACTATGTTGAGTCCTAACAGGGAGGCCCCAGCACGGGGAGAGGTGTCTGGTGAGAACAGAGCTCCTGGAGTCGGCTCCCTGTGCCTGAACACTGTGCTGCAGCAGGGGCTGGCTGTGCAAGCAGCTGCCCTGGTGCTGAGGGGCTGGTGGGGCTTGGGAGACTCAAGGTGATGTCTCTGCTTTGCAGCAATGCTCCTCCTGTACCTGGGCAAGCTCTTTATGTCTGGAAATAGGAAGATGTATAGGGCTGTGCCTCTCTGTTAGAGGCATAAACACTTCCTTTCTCCCATCCTTTGTCTGTCACGTCAGGTTGGATGAGGCTGGGAGCAACCTGCTCTAGTGGAAGGTGTCCCTGCCCATGGCAGGGGTTGGAGCTGGATGAGCTTTAAGGTCCCTTCCAACCCAAACCATTCTATG
>NW_009925569.1:20202-44118 GCF_000696875.1 Nestor notabilis | reverse complement strand
GCTGGGAGCAACCTGGTCTAGAGAAGGTTTCCCTGCCTGTGGCAGGGGCTTGGAACTGGATGGGCTTTAAGGTCCCTTCAACCCAAACCAGTCTGGGCTGAGTCGGTCTCATTCCTAATTCAGAGTTTAAATGGGACCAACCTCCTGTGTATCCCCCAAACCCTCAGTGTGCCCCAGCAGCCATTGTGGCTGCATGTCCTGTGCCTCTTGCTGTTCTCCTCCAGCAAAGCATCCTCCCATAGCTGGCCTCACCATCCCTCCCATCTCCCTCCCCTCCTTTAATTCCCACTTCCTTCCCAAAGCCTCTGTGAAATGGAATGTCACCATCCGAGCTTGCCCAGCAGTGTGGGGATGCAGTGTTAGCGGGCAGCGGAGCAGGGAGCTGTCAGACAGGGGGGCAGTCGCTGGGGCTGGAAGGTGGGAATGGACATGAGATGTAGGAGATGAATTGGTGTTATCAGGGTGATCTCCCTTTCACAGGCTGCGCTGTGGTTTGGCAGCATGTGCCTGGGCTGTCAGCTCTTGCAGACAAGGACTTGTTTTGTGCTTTAGAGTGCCATGGCCCATCACTGGGGCTGCAGTGGACACCATTAGCCCACAGCTCAAGATGACACTGGTGTGCTCTGTGCCACTGCTGTGGCTGCAGCAGTCGGTGGTGGCAGATTCTTACTCTGGTCCTGGAGCTGAGTTGGAGGTTGGTGTGGATGTGCTTGTTTCACATCCTGAGCATCACGAGTCAGGATCCAGTATCCACCCAGACACCGAGTGCAGAAGCAAGTTCCCCCACAGGCAAGCATGCAGCAATCCCTCCTCTCCTCCTCACTTCCATTGCTCTGATAAACTTTGCCATTCCATACATTTTGCAGCAGTGAA
The DNA here is from genome assembly GCF_000696875.1 of Nestor notabilis. NCBI lineage: Eukaryota > Metazoa > Chordata > Aves > Psittaciformes > Psittacidae > Nestor > Nestor notabilis. The sequence continues at coordinate 43,245 of NW_009925569.1, read as the reverse complement.
TTTATGTTTCCTTCCTAATTGCTGATGACAAAGCTGAGCACAGGCTTGGCTGCCCTGGAGAGCTGCATCTGAGATCTCTCCTCCAGCCCCTTACCTGCTTTCTGGGTGCTTTCCTGGCTTGCACAGTACCCCTGTAAATGGAGGTGCCACGTTCTGCAGAGCCCAGCACTGTACCAAAGTCAAGGTATGTTCTGCCTGAGCAGTTACTTTGATCCCCAAGGCTGGATCTCATCAAAGGCTGGAATCAGGATTGTTTGACAACACCTATTTTCCATTAGCAATGTTGACAACATTAATTATATTCTGATGCTTTAATTCTTTATTATTGAAATCACACATCAGTGCCAGCCATTGCTTTGCAAGGGGGGGGGAAATGCTATGCTAATTAGCTGGAGTTAACTGGGTCATCCCACTCAGTTTTTGGCTGTGGGCACAACACTCCAGCTCTTGTACTGGAGTCTCTGGGTCTGCCAAGATTTATTTTAAACAAACACAAGCAAGCCAGAATTTCTGAGCCAGCTTTTTTAGGACTCTTGGGTGCAAGTTATGTGAAAATATTTATCCCTCTTGTATACTGTTTAACGTCTTCCTTGGTTACTAATGGACTGGAAAGGACTTCATTGTCCTCAAGTGATACAAGTACATCATCTTGCTACTTTGCAAAGGCTCAGGAATGTTTATGGGAATCTTCTGCCTTTTCTTTGTCATTATTAACTGGCTTGTGCTCTCTGCTTTGGAAGTGGCTAGTGCTTATCTTGGGATTTCTTTTGTTTGCACTGAACTTTAAACATCTCCTCTATATTAGCCCATCACATCGTGGTTTCCTTTGTTTTCACTCTCACAGGTACAGTCCCCAGATCACAAAGAATGGAGCAAAAGCTCAGCCTGGCAACCCTGAGGTGAAGATGAAAGGTCCTGAGCCAGTGATCAGCCAGATTATTGACAAGCTGAAACACATCAACCAGGTTTGTTGTGCCAGCAGGGATGGCTCCAGAGTGGGTGGTTTCCAAATCGCTTTGGCCTTCCCCACGCTGGGTCAGACAACCCGGGGACACTGGAGCATCTCCATCCTCAGCAGCTGGGTATGGAGTGGTGCCACCTCAGCCCTGCACTGTACCAGGCTCCCCGCAGTGGCAGGTCCTGATGCATGCGCTCTGGCAGGGTTTGTGTGGCATGTGTCCATGTCCCCTCTGGTTGGAGGAGTCCCCTTTGGTATTCCTTGTGCCTCGCAGGGAGGGTCACCCATTTCTTTGCTGTATCTCCCTGGGCATCCACTCCCAGTCACTACTGGGACAAGTTATGTCGAGTGGGGATGTGGCAGAGCTGCATTAGACTCTTCCTGATGCTTCTTTCCCACCGTCTCAGACCTGGCATCCTTGCTGGGACAAGCAGCATCTTGTCTCTCCCCATTGTGCCAGGCCAGGTTAAGCCTGTGAACAAGGCTTGCTGCTGCCAAGGGATTAGGTGGCACCTCTGTGCAGTGTTCAGCTTGCAATTGTTACCCTCCCAGAGCTCTTTGTAGAGAACCAGCCAAGAGCTGCTATGGGCCAGCCAGGCTGGGGTCTGCCTCTGGGCTCTGCTCTTCTCTCTGTGTCGTGGAGTAACTCAGAGAGGGAATGTTTTCCAGTAGGCTGTTAGCTTGGACCTCTGCTTTCCAGGGACACAGCACCGGGATCTCGCAGGGCAAATACTCGGGTGGTAGCGCTGTCTGTTAACACAGCTGAGCTGCCCAAGCTCTCCCAAGAGAGCTCTTGCTGGTGGGGACCCTGTTCAGGGCTGCTCCAGCACAAGGCTTTGGGCAGTGATGGGTGCCCGGGGTTAAGCCCAGCTTTGCTTCCCGGCCGGGTGGGCTGCGGAGTCTGCTCGCTGCGAGTTGCTGGCTTAGCGACTTTTCTGCTAACCTCTGCTTTCCTGCTCCACAACTGCCAGGGACTGTTTTCACAGCAATTCCCACTTTAACCCCTGTCCCCTCCGACACAGGCACGCCTCATTAGGCGCTGTCTGCGAGCGGGATGCAGCCAGGGATTTGGGGTCCTCAGGAGCACCCCGACACGCAGGAGCCGATGTGGGCAGCGCATCCTGCTGTGCCTCCCTGTGCCAAGCTGTGCCATCTGCCAACAGCCCATAATTATTAGGGGGGGGGGGAAAAGGGGGGAAGAAAAAGCATCATCAGCTCCCTATTAAACGGGGTAGAGGGCAGGCTTCAACCTGCAGGTGATAATGATATTTTGCCGTTCACAGTGAGAAAGTCGCACTGAACAAAACATGGTTATTAGTGTACTTGAAACTGCTGACATAAAGTGGTTGTGAAATGCTGGCTGCCAGATTGGGTCAAGTTAGGTCTTTGCTGAACAGTTCAGGCTGCTGAGGAGTGGAGATCTGTGGAATGAGAGACCCTGGGTAAACACTGCTGGGCTGAACTCAGCTGTTTGCAGCAGCAGAGTGTCTTTGTCAGCTGCTGCTCAGAGAAAAACAGTGGTAAGGGGTGAATATGATCGTCTCAGTCATGGTCTTTTCCAGTGCTTCCCCTCCTCGGTGTGCAGCGTCGGATTAGAACGTGTTATGGGGGGGCAGGTGAGTTTTTTTTGGTTTAAATGGCATAAATATGAGTCTGAAAAATACCAAACCTTCTTGTAAAGTTGTGTTGGAGAAAGAGGGAGAGTTGAGAATAAAACGAGGAGAAACTCATTTGTGAGAATTAGTTATGAACCCAGCTATTCCTGTGGAGGGTCTGTGGTCCATGGTAAGTGGCTTATATACTGGGAAAGTAACTGCAGAGCTGGGATTTGGGGTGTCAGAGCTCAGTATCACACTTATTTTCTTGGCCTACTGAAGTTTTGTGCTCTCCTCCACATCTGGAACACATCTTGAAGAGTAGGAAATGTGGAAGGAGCAGCAGCTCTGGCTGAATTACAGTGGTGTTTTTCAGGTGCTGGCTTCAGATCTGGGAAGCAGTGGGGACTCCGGGCTGGGGAGGGGTGAGAATCTCCTCATCCACCAAGCTCAACCCAAAGGGCTTTCAAACACCCAGAATCTTTAGGAGAAAAGAGCATCTTTTCAAGTGTTTGTGGTGCTCAGAGCTGTAAACTGGATTCCCCATGGGACTACCAGTGAATTGTGAATCTAGGACCATATGATGGCTTCCTCCCAGTGTGTGGTGTTGGAGATGCAGCTTGGGTTCCGTGACTGTGGGTAGGCTCAGGACCCATGCTCAGTGGTGAGACTTTTGTAGAGCTCCACATCTTTTACTTGTAGATTTTTGCTAATGTCTGTAATTTCCCAATGATTTGGCTTCAGTTTACTCCTGGCTGCTCACATGGATGAAAAGTGTATGTTCTTTTAGCAGTACACCATGGTTTTGAGCTTGCTTGGGTTTGGTAAACACGTTCTGTGTGGAAATCCTGCTCACTTGTTAGTTCATGTCTCCTCAAACTGAATCTGGGTAAGTGTGCACATACATGACAGATTCTCATTGAGCTTCTGCAGCTTGAAATGAGAATGGTGTTTGTGCATTAGAACACGGAGACTGAAAGGAGTATAGAAAACCTAATCCCCAGAGAAAGGGAAGTAAAAATGTGCCAGATTGGTTTGGTTTGGTTCAAGCACCTTTTATCAAGCTGAAGTAAATGAATGAGTAAAGCACGAGTAATGCTGTCCCAAGTCAGTGCTTTCTGGATGGGTCCCCCTCACCTCATCAAGGCTCCAGACCTTTTATTTTCCACCCAAACATGTGACTGTGACTGGTGCTATTTTTCATAAGTGAGGATTACTGTTTTAATTTCTTCTATAACTTCTGCTGGATGTCTACCGAGTTTGGATTGAAGTTATTTTTGCTGTCTGCCCAGAGGCATGAGCAGCCCATCCATAAATATTAGCATTGTTATCTCAGCTGGGAGGCCAAGGGTCACCTCCAGGAGAATGAGTTGGAATCGGTTCCTGACTTTTATTTCCCAGAGTGGATGGGGTCTGTTTCTAGCTAGAAGGGTTTTCACTCATCCTACACATGAAACCGTATTGAAACTGAAAGGTTATTTCATGTCAGGACAAGGTCTTGCTCAGCTTTTACTGTGACTTGGTAGCATCCCTAGGCAAAAAGCAGTGTGCAAGGTGAGCTGTTTCCTCTGGTCATTCGAATTTCTTCCCACCACGGGGACGTTTGGATGGCTGTCAGATGGGGATGAGCTTCAGGTTTTAACATATGCATGGAGATGGGAGGCATGGTGGCCCTCATCGTGGGTGCCCTCCCATGTTGGAAACCTCCTGTTGATCCTTCTCCTTCAAGAAAGGCTCTGGAGAGCAGACCTGAGTGATGCTGGTGTGAGGATGCAGCGGGGACAGAGACTGTGGGTACCAGATCAGCCAGTGTGACCCCCTTGGTCCTCCCTCCTGTCCCTCTCCACCCCAGGCTGACACTGTGTGCTCTCTGCAGTGCTGTGGGGCTCTGGCACTATCACAGCCGATGCTTTACCCCATTCTTACCTGTTTAAGCCTGTGCCCAGTTCCAGCCCCATTTTATGCTTAGATAAATGCTGGTATTTATCACAGGACCATCTCTAGGAGGAAGAGGGCATTTTTGGAAGAAAAGGGGGCGGAAAACCCCACCAAAAATGAACACTAAAATCCATAAAAGGAAATTTAACTGGGGGAGATGTATCTTTACAAGATTGAAGGGCCTGAAAACATATTATACATTTCCAGACACTCGAGTTAAGGGCTCATTTAGAATATTTCAGATATACTGGAGTTTGACAGTTCCTTGGTTTCCACATCAAACAATCTGTAATTTATTGCCCCATTTAGGGACTGTGTTTTTATCATATTGCATATTCTCTAGCCAGAAATCTAACTACCATATAAGCTCTTGAAAAAAGAAACCCTTTGGGGATTGGAATCCAGGCAATATGCTTTCACAGACCCTGAGAAACCCCATTTGATTTATTTTCTTGGAAATAAGGGGAACACACAATTTCTTGGAGTATTACAGCTGTTCCCCAAGCAGGATCTCGCTGCCTTGCTTCATGTGCTTGGTGTAAAGACCCGGGTCCTGTGGTGAGCCCCGTGTGAAGGAGCCTCGTGCCGCTCTTCGTGGGGTTTACAGGGGGATAAGAACAAAACTTAGACCTTTTACAAGGCATAAACCACGGAGCTTTAGCTGCAAGGAAGCAAAAAAGAGAAAGGAGGCTCAGAGGTGCAAATGCCCAAGGACAAAACAGACTCGAAGCTTGCAAAAAAAAAAGCCCTGGTGTTTAAATAGGCGTGTTTGGAGCTGGTTTGATCAACCAATGTGTCCTATATTTGTTTGTAGGTTTAATGGGCTGTTTCCCTGCGGCCTGGCTGCTGGGAGAGGGCATGCTGGAGGTCACCCAGAAGTTAATTTGGAAAAAGGCCAAAAGGCCACAACTTGATGGAATCAAATCTAAACAAGATAGGGCTGGGAACAGTGCGGTGCCCTTGTGCCTCAGCCTCTCGCAGCTCCTTCCTCTAAATAGAGCGTGCTGGAGCTTTGGGGACCAGTGATGGGGGGTTAACCCCACCACGGGGGATGATGCTCGGGGTGGGATCCGGATCCCACTCGTGGTACACAGGGAACCTGGGAATGGGCTGCCCCAGCAGTGCAGCCGGTGCTTTCTGGGCACAGGGCAGCTCCCGGGGGGGAGATGTGGGGTCCCCAGGAGCTGCTTCACCAGACCCTGTCCCAGGCGGCTCAAAGCAGGCAAAACTATTAAGTTTATTATGGGAGACCCTGGGGAGCTGGGGAGTTTTCAGGACTATATTTCCCCTTCAGCAAGCTCCGTGACTTTGAGGGATTTGGTGGGATAGTGTTTCTCTGTGCCCTGCTAGGCTTTGTGAGCTTTATTACTCCCACTGTATTTTAACTTCCCGACCAGACGAAGCAGCATCATAATGAGAAAAATGCACAAGCTGCCAGATTGTTAAACCAAGTGATGCACAACACTTATCACTTGAAAAGGCAATGCTTCCATTGCACCAAAACAAGTTGCTTTTCCTTATTTTCCCCCTTTTAATTCAGTAAGTTAACACTGCAATGTCTGAAGTGCTGTAGAGGTGTCCTAGAATTCATCAGGTCCTCAAGACAAATGTTAATAAATACAATAACTACTTGGAAACGCCTTTTGTGAACATTATTAAACAGTTTGTAACAATTAGACTATTAAAACCACATGCTGTTGAAAGCAACCAGACATTGCAATTATTTCTTACTAAGGCTATTAACTAAAATGACAGAAGAGTTTTATTTTAATGATAAATGCATTTTGGAATGGATCAGCTAATTCTTCTTTTACTACACCAAATAATCTATAGCTCCACCAAGTCTAGGCTTGGTATTTAAAGATTAACTCCCTCATCCTTTTGAGCCATACCTCGGCTCTCGGTAACACGCCAGGTAAATGCTCTTGCACTCCGTGTGCAAGTGGCAATTCCAGGGTATTGCCAGGCCAGTTAAATCAGGGGCAGTGTGACCCTCTGTAACGAGAACATAATTACATCTGAACATATCTGACTGTCAGGTTGCTTTTCAAACCCACCCTCCTCCTTCCCTCTTCGAATCATGGAATGGTTTGTGTTGGAAGGGAGCTTTTCCACCTCCAACCCCTGCCACGGGCAGGGACACCTTGCACTAGAGCAGGTTGCTCCAAGCCCCTGTGTCCAACCTGGCCTTGAACACTGCCAGGGATGGGGCAGCCACAGCTTCTCTGGGCAGCCTGTGCCAGCGCCTCAGCACCCTCACAGGGAACAGCTTCTGCCTTAGATCTAACCTGAACTTTCCCTGTTTCAGTTTGAACCCATCACCCCTTGTCCTATCGCTACATTCCCTGGTGAAGGTCCCTCCCCAGCATCCTTGTAGCCCCCTTCAGACACTGGAAGCTGCTCTGAGGTCTCCACACATCTTCTCCAGTCTGAACAGCCCCAATGTTCTCAGCCTGTCTCCATTCGGGAGGTGCTCCAGCCCCTGATCACCCTCATGGCCTCCTCCGAACTTGCTCCAGCAGCTCCATGTTCTTATGTTGAGGACATCAGCCCTGCACACAGTGCTGGAAGTGTGCCCATGCCAGCTATCACCCGTCAGGACCATATCTGCAAACGTGCTGGCTTTGTTGGGATTGTTGTGGGAACACGGTATCTGCAGGTCACCCACGATGAGGTTTCTTTAACAGCCAGAGATTAACTGGACCCAGTGTGTTTGTGTGTGTGTTTTCAAACAGAGCTGTAATCTGGGCTGAAGTTTCTTGCCTGTTTTACCTTATGGTCTTGCATGGCACTCTCCTTCCCTGTAATTCCCTGGTTCCTGCAGGAGCAGGGATTCAACTTTGCACCCGTGGCTTCAGCGCCAGCAGGGATTCAGGTGCCTCAGGTGTGTCCTGCAGGGACCACACTCCAAACAATGCTGTGGAAACCAGCTGGAAAAAAACCACTTTAAAGGGGATTCATTGGCTTTTGTATCCGAAACACGCAGCTGATGCACAGCGGTGCTTTAAAACAAACACCAGACATCCTGTACCAGCACTGGAGTTTATCCTGTCCTGGAGGAAACAAACCTGGAGGAATCCTTGTGCAGCAAAACACACTGTAAGTGGAGCTGTTGATACCAAATTAACAGTTAATTACAGTTATTCTGGGCCTTGTTAATCACAGCTGCTGTGACTCAGGCTGGTAACTTCATCAGTAGATGTCCGAGGGAGGTGTCCTCCCTGATGGTGCCAGTAAAAAGCCATGCAGCAATCCCTGGCATTAGTGGGACCCCATTGGTAGGTTTCTCATTTATGTGGGTTTTCTCTCCAAAATTTGACTTGCCATCAAGTGTTTAAAGTGTGGTCCAGACTGAGAGGGGTCTGGGTTTCAGGGAGCTGATCTCCATCCTCCAGGGCAGGCCTGGCCTGTGGTCTTCTTGGCCACAGAACGAATCTGATTGCTTTTGTTCCTGAGAAGAAGCCTTGTTAACGATGATAATGTTACTTATGATTCCAGGCTGGTGTAACTGCTTTGGGATAATGTTCTCGGGGGAAGGGAGGAAAAAGCAGCACTGGAACCTGCTGTGGGCAGGGAGGGCCAGCTCCAGCCAGAGGTCTGCACTGCATTCCCAGGCTTTGCTTTGGGAGCATTGCTGGGATGCCTGTGAGATTCCCACTCCATCCCTAGCTGCTCCATGTGCCGGGAAGGTTGGACCTGAGCATTTCTCCAGTGCAGTTCTGCCACCTCACCAAACCATTCTGTCTGCAGTGGGAACAAGGTGCATTATGGCATTTTCTTCTCCCAGAGGCATTAACGTGTATCTAGTCCCTGACACCAGCCGGGCGTGGGTAGTGGAGGAGTCCATCCAGATCCTGGCTGCTCAGCCTGCTGCGGTTTTGTGTGTACCTTGTGCTGAAGGAATGGAAAGCACTCCCTGGTTTGGCATCCTTTTGATGGAAAGGGCAGTGTAAGGTGTCTTACTGCTGTTTGCAGAAAGACATTAGCCAGCTGGGCTCCAGGAAACCTGGAGAGGGGCTTTGGACAGGGGCCTGTGGGGACAGGACGAGGGGAATGGCTTGAACCTGCCAGAGAGGAGATTGAGATTAGACATTAGGCAGAAGCTCTTCCCTGTGAGGGTGCTGAGGCGCTGGCACAGGGTGCCCAGAGGAGCTGTGGCTGCCCCATCCCTGGCAGTGTTCAAGGCCAGGTTGGACACAGGGGCTTGGAGCAACCTGCTCTAGTGGAAGGTGTCCCTGCCCGGGGCAGGGGGTGGAGCTGGAGGAGCTTTAAGGTCCCTTCCAACACAAACCATTCCGGGGTTCTATGCCCTACACCCCACCTGGCAGTCCTGCTCTGGGAAAGGGTGGTCCCTGTTTATAAAGCACTGGCTTGGCTTGGTGAGGAGCTGGAGGCTGGGCATCTGTTTATAAAGCACTGGCTTGGCTTGGTGAGAAGCTGAGGCTGCTCCTGATGCTGTGTCCCACCTCCGGGGAGGCAGTGGCCGATGCAGACACTGCAGCTTTCATCCCAGCTGTGCTGCTGTCAGAAAGTGCAGGAGGTTTTGTCCATTTTAGGCAATGAATAATTTGTAATCTCACTCCTTGTGTTCTACCTGCTGACGAAGCAGATGGCTGTAATTAGGCAGGTTTCTGCTGGCAAGCCTGGTCCCCACTCGGGCACTGCTTTGACTGCATCGGGGCAGGTGTAAATAACCCTCATGGCTCAGGAGGATTCTCTCAGTTAATGCTGTTGCTCATTAAACTTCTTAGCATGGTTTTGACCCATAACTGATTCCAAAGGCTGACCTGTATTTTAGTGCTCTTGCTGTTGGAGCACATGCTGCAAGAGATGGCCCTTGCAGCACATAAAGCCGAGAGCAGGCAGGGAAGGTTAGGTTGCAGCTGTATTTATTGTCTGTGGCCTCACTCCGCTGCCCTGTGAGGGAGCAATATTTAATAGGAGAAAATGTGCTTGGCTGGCCTTTCTGAGGGCATGTGTGAGAAGATGCTGCCTGGTGAAGCACAGTCAGCAGCAGAGGTAGGAGGCAGCAGGCAGAGGATGGGTGTTGGAGGCGTCAAGAAGTACTGTGATGAGCAGGAAGTTTTCCTTTTGGCAGGACCCCTCGAATGCCTCCTGCCTACGAGTGGGGAAGGAGTTTACTGACCTTTTTGTGCAGCTTCTAAATGCTGAGGGTGAGAGTCTTGTAGGTGCTTCTCAGGGCTTCCTCTGGGAGTGTTGGGTCTCACTGGGGGAGGGTATAAAGTCACCAGCTTCAAATCTAATTTAAACCCTGAGTAACTTCAGCTGCTCAGTTGGTGGCTGTGGATCTGTGTGGGAGACCCACCCCGGACAGGGCTTCTCCTGCCTCCAGCTCTGGAGAGCTGAGGTTGCAGGGTCTGTTTCTGTGGGATACAGCGTGCATCGGTGATGAGTTCTACCCCAGTGTATGAGCAGTGCCCGTGCTGGAGCCTGAATATTTCCTTATCCTACTTGTAGATCCCTCCTAGGTGCCAATATTGACCCTGGAAAAACTGTGTCTGTGAAGTTAAAGCCTCTCCTGTTTGGGTTTTAGCAGGCAGCACCCATGCTCTGAATGCAGAGAAGAGCTGTGACCTTGCCCAGGAGCCAGCCGCACCATCAGCCCATCATTAGGGGCCACGGAGCTGGAGAGCCCCTGTTCCAGGATTGCTCCTGGTCTGATCTCTCTCAGTTGAATGCCAGTTTAAAGTGCATAAATACTTGTGGCAGCAGAGCCTGGGACTCAGGGCTCCCTGCTCCAGCTGGGCGCCCTCCCCAGCAGCACCAGCCTCATCCTGCCTGCGGATCACACCCTGGCTCTGCTCTCCACACAGGCTGCAGCGGTGGCTGTTGAGTGGCAGAGGTGGCCGTGGGATGCTGGAAGCCTCTAACAACCCTCAGCTCGTATGGAGCACATCCAGGGCTCAGCTAGGCACAACCTGCCCTGGTGAGGTGGCCATGGGTCCCCATGGACTGCTCATCCCTTCCTAGCTAACACATTTGGGGGGTGTTTGTCTCCTCCTGCCTGACATCAGCTCGGCTGCTATCAGTGTCTCAGTGATCAGCCTAGCACTGACTTTGTCTTGTCTGATAAGAGGTAACTGGCTTATGAGGCAGTTGGTCAGTCCCCTGTGACCGCTCTGTGGAGCTGGGCACAGTCAGCAGAAGTGCCTGTAGCTGCTTTTTGGGCTCCCAGTGCCTTGGGATGAAGTGAATGCAAAAGCAAAGGGAGAAAGAGGAGCCCTGGGAGGGCAGGGTGCAGGCAGGGTGACAGGCACTGCTGTTCGGGCAGGAGCCTCTGCTCAGGACAGCACTGTGCACAAAAACACATGGCTGGAGAGGTCCCTCTCTGCTGGGAGCTCTTAGAGAAGAAGGGAAGTGGCTGGGACAGAGATTTGCCTCTCGTTTGTGTGGCAGAAGGAGAAGGGGGGAAAAAGATCCTTCCGGCCCAGTCTCAGCTTGCTGTTTGCTACCTGGTGCCAAGGCCGAGGTGTTTGTCTCGCAGGCAGCCGGCGAGTGGCCACGTGTGCGGAGCCTGAGCCAAGAGGAAACGTCCCAGGGCTCCAGCACGGGCTGGGCTGAGCCAGGAGACTGCGGGGACCCGCTGGCTGCTGCGTTCCCTGGGCACACTGGGCTGCGGGGCTTTCTCAGTAGGTGGCTCAAGGTGGTACGTGAGGGTGCTGAGGCACTGGCACAGGGTGCCCAGAGAAGCTCTGGCTGCCCCATCCCTGGCAGTGTTCAAGGCCAGGTTGGACACAGGGGCTTGGAGCAACCTGCTCTAGTGGAAGGTGTCCCTGCCCGGGGCAGGGGTTGGAGCTGGAGGAGCTTTAAGGTCCCTTCCAACACAAACCAGGCTGGGATTCTATGATACCTACATGTCCTTCTAGACACTCTTGCATTCAGGGCACCTTCCTTCTAGGCCATCCCTGCTCCAATGCCTGAATGATGTGATGGCCATGAGGTGGTTGATTGCTCCACCTCTACCCATGTTGTCTTCTTGTTCCTTGTGCTCCTACTTTGCTTGTTGTCTCATGTTCTGTCTTCTGGTGACGTGTGCTTTGAGCCGTCCCAAGTGGTGTTTGGATGGCAGAGCGAGGTTCTGCTCCAACATAGCTAAACAAAACATGGAAAATATGGATAATAGCAGTGATGGGTCCTGGCCCATGTAGGCTCCCACACCCCTCCTTCACTCATGTGCCAACACCCCGAGGGGTGGCTGCTTGACAAGTGGAGAAATGGGTCTAGGTTCTCCTGTCTAGTGACGCAGAGCAGTTGGAAAGGAGAGGAGAAAGCAGCTGGGGCTGCTGGTAGGTGACTGAGAAACTGTGGGGAGAAGGAGCAGGGTACGATGCCAGTGAAGAAATGGGGTGGAAAGGGGTCAAGGCAGACATGCCTTGCAGGCAGTAAGGAAGGGGGCATCTTTGCAATGACTTTTCCACCCTCGACAGGTGTGGATGGTTGTGAGCCTGCTGGGGACAGCTCTTCTGGTGCCTTTCTTGGTTTAGTGGTTTAATTAATGATGGGTTTAACTGGTTCTTGGCATTTGAGGGGTGTCTGTGTTTGATGGTGGTATGTATGAAATGATGCTGAAGGACTGGTGACAGTTTGGTCTCAGAAATGCAAAGGAGGAGAAGGAGCTGTAGCAGCTTAGAAGGACAACAGCATTTCTCCAGCATCAGCATGGATGTGGGGCTCAGGGGACGAGCCAGAAGCAGATGGGGACTGCCCTGGTCCCCAACCCTGCTTGGCACCCACCCCGGCCTGTTCCTTCCTCCCACCGCACAAAAACAACCCAGAAATAGCTGTGGGGTGGGAGGGAAGGAACTGGCTATCGGGTGAACGAGCTGATCGTAAAGCCTGAGTAATCTCTTTTTCGCATGTGCCCTGTGATGAATGAGCATTTGTCCGGGTCGGGGAAGTGACACTCCCCTGCCTGGGGACAGCAACAGGAGCCGTCCCCTGCCTGCGCCGTGCCAGCGAGGGCTTAACCTCTGTGTCCACATCCACATCCTGTCCCGGGCATCGGCCTCCTGACGCCAAACCGGAGCGATTCATAAGGGCCTGGCAGCCCCTTCTGCTGCTGAGCGAGATTTACTGCCCAGGGCAGGCTCCTTTTAATTACTGCCAGCACTGAGGGGTCTTTTTCTGTGTCCCGTTACCCACTGGGATGGTGTCAGTTTTGATAGCTAATCTGGAATTAAGCTGATGATCCCTAAAGCAGGGCCACCCTTTGGCCAATAATTCACTGCTGTCACCAGCTTCTTGTGCTATCAGGAGAGCGACCGGGAAAACTGATTTACTGGCAGCTGAGAGCATCTCCTCCCGAGGTTGTGAAGACAGTAAAGGGGGTCCTGCTACGCTGGTAGACCCTGAGTGATGCACAGTAGGGATTTTTCCTATTCCAGGAGATGGTGTTTTGAGTGCCAAGAGTAAAGACTAAAATGTCTTTGTGGTTGAAGAGAGATTACCTGGACAGGCTGGAGACATGCATCCGTGTGAACCTTATGGAGTGCAACCAGGCCAAGAGCAAGGTCCTTCCCTTGGGTCAGGGCAATCCCAAGCACAAACATAGGCTGGGGGAAACTGGATGGAGCAGCCCTGGGGAGGATTTGGGGGTGTTGGCTGGAGCAGCTCTGCTCTGGAGCCAGGCTGAGAGAGCTGGGCTGGGGCAGCTGGAGAAGAGAAGGCTCCTGAAGGGGACACCTTAGAGCAGCTCCAGTGCCTAAAGGGGCTCCAGGAAACCTGGAGAGGGGCTTTGGACAAGGGCCTGTAGGGACAGGACAAGGGGAATGGCTTGAACCTGCCAGAGGGGAGACTGAGATGAGCTCTGAGGCAGAAGCTCTTCCCTGTGAGGGTGCTGAGGCGCTGGCACAGGGTGCCCAGAGAAGCTGTGGCTGCCCCATCCCTGGCAGTGTTCAAGGCCAGGCTGGACACAGGGGCTTGGAGCAACCTGCTCTAGTGGAAGGTGTCCCTGCCCGGGGCAGGGGTTGGAGCGGGAGGAGCTTTAACGTCCCTTCCAGCACAAACCATTCTGGGATTCTATGTTTCACCCCTTTGGGCACCCTTTGCCATGGACTGTTTTAGAGCCCCAGAGCAGGAGTGACCCCAGGGGGGTGCATGGGGAGTGCATCCTGTGGCCATTCCTTGCCTATAGAAGGCAGAAGGTACTTGGTCTGACGAGTACAGCTTCAGCAGTACAAAACCTGTGATGTCTCAAGCCTGCAGCAGAGGGACGTGCAGGATTTGCCTTTAGAGCAGCTGATAAAACAGCTGACATGCCCAACTCGTTGTTTTTCCAAGCACTGAAATGACTTTTCCAGCTCCAAAGCCTGCTCCTACTTTATTAACATCTGATTAGTGATCACTCCTTGTTGTGCTGAGCTTGAAACCAGAGTACAATTAGGAACAGGTTTCTTCTCTGCCATGTCTTGTGCTGCCAAGGTACATCCAAGTGGAAGGTCTGTAAGGAAACCATGATTTGGGAGCCCTTGTGCCAAATGGGGCTCTTCTGTCCATGGGTAATGTAGCGGTCAGAAGGGCAGTGAGGAAGGGCACACACGCGTGTGTACAGAGAGAAGTACGGATCCTGGTATTCACAGATCCTTTTAGAAGTTTTAAATATCCTTATTTTCAGAGGGTGTTTGATGCTTGGTGCCAGGAACATTGAGTTTTTCTGTAACAGGCGTTGCAATTGTGGCTGCTCGAGAGGAGGAAAGTTCTCTAGAGCTTGGAAAGAAGTACATGGTAATGGTGCTGTTGATGTTGCAGACAGTTTCTGCCAGTGCATGGTCCTGTGCCACCAAGGCCCTTGTGCAGAGGCAGCATAAACCAAACAGAGCTGGCTGATAAGCAGAGTGGATGGCACCAGTGAATCCCATCATAAAGGTTGCTTAAATAATAAAGTATTAGCTAAGAAAAGCTCACTTTTTCCATGCTATTTCCAGGGCTCATAAGCAGAGGAAGTGGAGAGAATCGATTCTGCTGTTGCATGCTCGAGTGTGATCAGGCCACAAAATTCAAAACACATGAGTTTTCACCAAGTCCCCAACTTCAGCCTTTTCCAATGGGTTCCTTTCCCCTGTTCTTGCCTGTGATCAGATAATGACCTTGGTGAGCAAACCAGCCCCAGCTGTATTTCATAATGGGAATATACTTCTGTACAGTGTAATGAGCTGTTAACAGGCAACAGCATCGTGTGAAAATCTGCACGTCTCCCATGATACTGCCCTCATTTAAAAGCCACCCATAAATTACTCAGTGTTGCAGATTTCAAGGTCAGGATTGCCCATAAGATCTAGGGTTTTTTCTCCTCCAAACCCAATGTTTTGAGCAGGATGGAATTTAAAATAGAAAAACTTGACTTGTCAGGAGTCAGTGGTGTCTGTGTCAGGTACCTGAAAGCATGTGGCTGCTGAAATAACACCCTTGCTCCTCTCAAACTCTTTCCGGTCAAGGCTCCTGCAGAAAGGCATCCCAAGTGTTGTGGACAGTCATTTTGGTGAGTTCGGCTGAGTTTTGAGAGGTTTCTGGCAGAGCCAGGGGCTGGTTTTCACTGCTGGGTTGAGTTCCCAGGGTGCCCTTCAAGGTGCCAAACAGCACATGGACACACAGCAGCGGATCCAGAGGAGTTTCTGCCCTACAGCACTCTTTCTGCTGGATGGGAATAGTTGATTATTAAGCATATACTACAGCTGTGACTATTATTTTAGCTTCGAGTTCAGTCTCCATCCTCTCCAGCTTTTTAGGTTTGATCGTATTCCAGAGGCTTACTGAAAACATGCAAAGAATTTCAGCAAAACTCTGTGGAACACTTCTTGTTAAATTCTTTCAGTCATGCAAGCCAAATTAAATGACAGCTCTGTTCACAAAAAGATTGCAAATATCACTCAGGCTTCTCCCCTAAACTCATGCAGGAATTAAATGTTTTTCTAGAAGTCTTCTATGCCCCTTAATAATCTGTTTGGCTGTTCTCTTTACTTCACGTAGCTTGTAACTGTTTTGAAGAGGAGGATTTCTGCCCTAAAGGAGAACAGTGTAGCTCACTGTGGATATTATATCTGAATTTGTGGGCTCAGTTTTGGGTATTGCTCACATTGATATCTGCAGTACCATGGGTGTAGTCTCCAGAATGAGAGAACAGCTCTTAAACTACAGTCCAAGAAACACAACGTTGGTTTCTATTCAGAGACAGGAGATTAATGATGAAAAGTATGTTGCAGCTCTCACTGTTTATGTTAAAAATGGGAAAACAAGACCAGGTGGCTGGTGGGATGGTGAGCTTGGAGTAAAGTGGTTGTAAAGAATGAGGAGTTATAAAGATTTCAACATACAGTGGCCCGTCCAAATCCAGCTGAGTCATTCCCCTATGTTGCTGCATCTGTTTTTGTCTGGTCACTGTATGGTTATGAATACTGGTGTAAATCATGCTGGGATGCCCTGGGGGGCTTTCCTTACAGAAAGGCTCCGTGCACTGTTCCCATCTGCCTGGGGTTTTAAGCTGTAGGGAGACCACAGGACAAGCCAAGCAACGCAGACGTGTACGGACACCAGCCAGGGCTGCCTGGGGTCCCTCGAACTGATGCCCTGATGGCTGATGTGGCAGCACAGGTACCGTGGCACTGCCCACCCTACCAGGGTGGAAATAAAAGCTATAAGGGAGACCTCAGAGCAGCTTCTGGTGCTTAAAGGGGCTACAGGAAACCTGGAGAGGGGCTTTGGACAAGGGCCTGTGGGGACAGGACAAGGGGAATGGCTTTAACCTGCCAGAGGGGAGATTGAGATGAGCTCTGAGGCAGAAGCTCTTCCCTGTGAGGGTGCTGAGGCGCTGGCACAGGGTGCCCAGAGAAGCTGTGGCTGCCCCATCCCTGGCAGTGTTCAAGGCCAGCTTGGACACAGGGGCTTGGAGCAACCTGCTCTAGTGGAAGGTGTCCCTGCCCGTGGCAGGGGTTGGGACTGGAGGAGCTTTAAGGTCCCTTCCAACACAAACCAGGCTGGGGTTCTGTGATTTAAGAAAACATAAAATGGCATATCTGAGCCATTGGAGCAAAGGAAGTTTCTTGCCGTAGTGGTTGTGGAGATGGGAGATGAGTGCCCTGCAGACACCTCAGAGATGTGTGCGTGCACTCAGACTCCCACAATTAGTGCTCTAATTTACATCGGGTACATTACAGTGTATTTTTGCCATTATGGTTTAGCAAAGAGTAGAAGATACAACTGTAAACTCTTACAGCTGGATGAACTGTGATTAAGTTAAAGCTATCTCTCTGTTACATACTACTTTGGTGATCATCAGACTATGTATTTTCCTGCCTCCTACCATAGGCTTTAAACCACAGGTCATGAATAAACGGTAATGTTAGGGTGCAGTCAGCTCTGCTTGCTATTTAAGGATGGGGAATCTGTGTTCAGTCCACCAAACATCATTCCATAAAGCACACAGACCATCGGGGAGGTTGTATAATGGCTGATGAGCAGGACTGTGGCTGCCCCCCCCGCCGCAGGACTGTGGCTGCCGCTCCAGCCGAAGTTGAGGCATTCAACAGCATTCCTGGGTCTGGAAGCACCACTGGAGCGGAGTGGGATTTGCACCCCACACCAAGTCTCCTGCTAACGGTGCCAGTAGGTTTTGTGTCACCAGCTTCACTTCTCCCAGAACCAACTGTGAACCTCCCTGTGGTTATCAGCAGCCAGGGAGCGTGTGGCCAAGGATGGAGCCTTGTCCTGGAAAAGGAAGGAGCAGAGTGGCACAGGGATGTCACGTTCACTCCATCCCAAGTCAGGGCCCACACGGCATTTCTCAGACAGTTCCTGTTATATTGTTTCTACAAGGAGGAGAAATGAAGCTGCTAATTTATGGCATGCGGAGAAAAAAGTAGTAACACAAGAAATGCTCAGTTGGAGAACACACAATTGAAAAATCCTGATTTTCCCCAACCACCCGCTGAGTTTATTAAAGCTGAAAATATCCCAAAGCTTAATTCTCTCTGCCTGAAAGTTGTTCTGCTGCTTTGGGTATGGAATGAAAGTTGTGCTGCTGAGCTGCGCGGTGGGGTCCTGCCTGGCTCTCTCCATGCCTGGGATACAGAGGAGCGACCATCCTGCAGAGCACCCTACAGAGGAGTGAGCATCCTGCAGCTGGCTGGCTGTGGTCCCCTTCCACCATGCCAGGCTTGCTTTTAGAGCAGTGGTGCAATGGGTTTGAACTGGTGCTGTGTGTGGGAGACCCTCGTTCCACCTCAAGGTGATATATTCTGTGCTGAGGACTGCTGTTAGCTGTGGGCTTTCTTTGGAGGAGAGAAACGCAAGTGGTGGTATAAAGGCTCGAGCAGTCACCTCTGTGGTTCCTCTGTGAGGGCTTTTCCTGTGCTATCCTCAGCTGCCTTTTGCCTTTTTGTTGGTTTGTGGCTGTCGGGGGAGGGGGGGGCCGCACACCCTGTGCCAGCGCCTCAGCACCCTCACAGAGAACAACTTCTGCCTTAGATCCAACCTGAACTTCCCGTTTCAGTTTGAACCCATCACCCCTTGTCCTATCACTCCAGTCCCTGATGAAGGTCCCTCTCCAGCATCCTTGTAGCCCCCTTCAGACCCTGGAATCTGCTCTGAGGTCTCCACGCAGCTTCTCTTCTCCAGGCTGAACAGCCCCAGTGTTCTCAGCCTGTCTCCATTCGGGAGGTGCTCCAGCCCCTGCTCATCCTCGTGGCCCTCTGAGTTTTGGGGAGATGAGCTGCATTTTGCTTCCTACCACGAGTGCAGGACCCAGCATGGGTGTCGCACATGCCAAGGACAAGTTTGCCACATCGTTTGCCTCAGGCAGGGAACCCAAAGGGGTCTCACATGCAGCCATTTGGTTTTCATTACGTTATGCTCCTCTAATACAAACACTGAGGTATGTGGACATCGCCGTGGACAGGGCGAGCCAGATGCCAAAAGCATTCCTCCAAGGCTGTATAAACCTCAGCAGCTAAAGATTTGAGAAACTCTTTTCTAAGGCTAGCTTAATAGTTTAAAAATATATCCTAGATTCCAGATATTAAAAAATGCCTTGAAAGGCACGTGTATTGCTGCGAGAGATGGAACTCCCTAACCCCTGAAGTATGCAGAAAGCTCCCACTTTGCAATATCTTCTCTTCCTTATCCTTTTCATTATTTAGGTTTTTTCCATGCTGAGATTAAATTCGAGAAGGTTTTTAATAGCAGAGTGGTAGTGAGAGAAATTTTCAGCATATATTAACTGGCTGACTCACACTTTTCCAAGTGGAGCTGGGTTTATGATGAAAGAGCTGCCTGCTTTCAGCAACGGCGAAATGGGAAAAGGCAGTGGGGAGAAGGAGCTGATGCCTTAAAACGTGCCTAATCCCTCTATGTGCCATGAAGGGGCAGTGTGGGGAGCTCCTACCCGTGTTTCCTCTTGCCACTGTGTTTTGCCCTATCCGGCCTGTCTTTGGACGTGTGTTTTGTAGCCAGCTCTAGAGCTTTGGCAGCACTGGGGTCTCACAGGGCTGGTAGAGGTGCTCCAGCTCATGCAATGTTTGCAGAACAGAAGCCAAAGGCAGAGTTACTCAATGTGGTTTTTCCTCCTCCTTTGGTTTCTTCTGTTGTGGTTTTGTGTGCAGCTTTGTGAATGAACCTGAGCTCACCAGTGCTTTGGCACGTGGCGTGCCATGGGGTCCTATCCCACTGTCCTGGTCACCTGGTCCCTGGGGTGAAGCGGGAGGGGAGGTGGATGGAAGCTGGTGAATGACTGTGGCACCTCATGTCTTTCAGCTGCTCAAAGGGATGGCTTTACCCCGCCGAAAAGCTCCAGGCAAAGCCCCAGAGAAGGAGGAGGAGGAGGAGAGCGGAGACTGCGATGATGAAGATGACTGTGGTGGAAGCTCTGGAGGCGGAGAGCTGCGAGTGAGGAACCAGCTCCGGTTCTTAGCAGGTGATGGGGACACTGGTCCCACAGAGGCTGCCCCGCTGTGGGTTGTAGGTCTTGGTGATGGTGTGGGGAGCTGCTCTCTGGGGTCTGCTCGATGCATGCAACACCGATGCTCTGCACAGCCATGGGCCAGAGGCTGTTGATGCCCAGTGTTGTGCTGGAGAAGAAGTGCTGCGGCTTTTCCAAGTTGGTTTTGCAGGGCTGTGTTGAGGGCCACCCATGGCAGAGGGTTTGAGACAGGCTAAAACCTGCAAACCATCATCTCTCCTTCCTGTGGCTACCCTCCTTCATGGGCTTAGAGATGAGCTTTTCATCTTTCTGGAGGGCATCAGGAAGTTGTAAGGGTTGTTTGACTGCAGCAATGGTTGTTTCAGATCTAGGCTTTAGAAACCTGTGGTCATTTTTTACAGATAACAAAGGATCATTTTGCAGAAGTAATTTAGGTACTTGGCAGTGTTCAAGGCCAGGTTGGACACAGGGGCGTGGAGCAACCTGCTCTAGTGGAAGGTGTCCCTGCCCATGGCAGGGGGCTGGAAATGGATCATCATAAGGTCCTTTCCAGTCCAAACCATTCTGGGATTCTATGGTTCTGTGGCTACATTATTAGTAAGGTAATCCCTGGTCACCCATCAGGAGGAGAAAGCGAAGGACTGGTTGTGACTTGGGCAGTCACACGTACTGTTGGGGTGTGTCTTCTCCCTGACCCACCAACCACTGTCACCCTACTCCTGGCTCTGGGAATCTCAGCAGCAGCAGCATCTTGCTTACATGAGGGGCTGCGTTCATCATGGATGAGCGGAGTCTGCTGGACGTGGGTCTGCAGGGGGAGACTTGGCCCAATTAATGCTGCTACACTGTGCTCTTAGAGAGACCAGACAACTGAACCTGGATAAAATCAGCTTTACAGCTTTGAAGTTTAAGAGGCAAATTTGGGCTCTTAAACGAAGCACAGATGTTTATAAATTCCCTTCCATTGGTCTGGGATAATTAAAATATCCTTAATGAAGTGAGAGCTGAAATATTAAATGCCAGGTTCATATCGAAGATTATTTACACATTATGTAAAATATATCAAATACATATATTCAAATATTGGGTAAGGGAAAGAAAATACTTTTTAAGTCCTCCAATCCAGGTCTGAAATAGAAATGTAGAATTCAGAGAAGGGTAAAATGTACTTTATTTCATCCAAAAGCTAAATATCAAAGTGTATGTTAAAGAGATGCAGGTGATCCACAGCATCTTGAGTCGAGAGCAGAGATACGTGTTTCATTTTCCATGATCTCTGTGTCACACCTTTCTGCTATTTCAAATATGTTTCTGATTCCTCCTATAGCCTTGCCCATAATACCCTCGGTGATCTCTGAAGCCAGGTCTGGAATCCCTTCTGCCTTTTCCTTCTCTCTAGCCTGGTACAATCACTGTATTTATCTCCCCACCAACCTGCTTGTCTAGCAATTTAGACCTCTCTCGTCACTGCAGTATGTGAACATGTAGTAGGGGAAGAGGACTTGCTCTCTCTCTGTGCTGCTCTGTTGGGAGGGTGTTTACTATGGATAGGTAAATATTAACTTGAAAGCAGCAGTGCCTTTGGGGCATTGTGTTCCTGGCAGGTTTCTGTGCTCCTTTCAGGCTTCTGAGACAAGTGGGTTTGTCCAACACAGCTTTTAGGCACTGACTGGCCTCAGGCTGTGCCATGGAGGCAGCCAGTGAGACTTTGTGCTGCTTCCTCACTTGCCTATGCCATAATGCTCTGTTTTCATGTCTGGCTTTAGAGCAGAAAGGCAAAGGTGATCTGACAGTGACAGAATCCTATTTGGTTGGTATTGGATATAAACTGCGACTCTGCTCAAGTTTTATGTTGGAAACAAGCCCAGGAAAAGTTGCTGATGGTGTGGAAACACTCACTTTCAACATTTTTGAGGATGAGATTTCTTTTTACTTTAAAAGGGTAGTTTTCAATTAATTTTTTTCCCATCATATCATGTCGTAGCACGAAATAAAAGGGACCAGAAACCATTCCACAGCTCCCCCCTCCCCTTCCCACATAGTCTAAATTCTAGGCTAGCATGCTGATTTGAAAGGATGCCAGGCTTCGAAATCTGGAAAGAGTTTACAAAATGAACTTTTACATTTAGTGTGGCTTTAGCTCTCTCTTTCCCAAGGTAGTTACCCAGTAATAGAGACAGAAAGGACTGGGAGTGGCTGGGATTGAGTGTCTGGTTCCCTGGATTTATCCATACTGGATGCTCTGCGGTGTTAAGGCGGGAACACGACTGGATGGATGTGTCGTAGCGCAGTGATGAAACCCCCAAACTCCCTTTGAGCGTGTTTGAGTGCCTCCCCCAACCCTCAGAGGTTTGCAGTTGGGGAACACAGTTTGGGTGCTTTGTTTTCCTGGTCTTAGAGGTTTTGTTCAGCTTGGTCCTGTGATGGGGAGATCTCCTCCTTTACAAAGGAGGCCTTGCAGCTTGGACTTGGTGGTGCCCTGGGCAGGAGGAGAGGTGTGTGCATTGGCTTGGCACTGAGTTTGGTACTTGAGTGAAAACGTTGGCAGAGTTTGCCACATCTGAGGTCTTTGCATCTCTTGGATGCAGTGGGCATTGCTCCTGCTCCCCGGTGTAGGTGCTAACTGCAAGCAGCTGCTCCATACTGGCCTTGCTGAGATGTCCCCTCAAAGGTCTTGAAAATGTAGAGATGAAAAAAGAGCAAAAGAAAGGAAAAAGTCAGTCTCAAGCACAGCTTAGTTTTGATTTATCACCTGTGGTATAAAATGTAACCTTTGTTTCCTATTTCTAATGAGCCTGTAATAACTGGACAGTCAACTTAGACTTTAATGATTTAAACATACTTGTAAACTGTCAAGTCCAAAGTTTGTGAGTGACTACAAACATATGGTGGCGAGCCCTATATGCTAATAAATTCATTACTACGTTGCCCCAGTGGGAAACATGGAGATGGCAGGCTTTTTTTTATGATAAGTCTTTTATTGTTTGTCACATCTGCAGCACATTAAGGATTTGAAGGCAGATAATGTTTACTATAAGGGGGGGTGGACTGCAAACCTCCCAGCTTAGAGAAGAGCACATCCTGTTTGTCAATGGAGCACCCTGGCCCTACAGCTCTAAAAATAGAGCTCTGTCCATCCATCCACACACATGCATTTTTGTCACACCGATGGCAAATCATGCCTGGGAAGAAATTACAGTATTTCCCCCCCTCCCCAAAATACGAGTCAGTGCAAATGCATTCCAGGCTCTGCAACACAAACATGTCGGTTGTCCTGCATCGGGCACCCAAAGCAAACAGAGCCATGGGTGGCTGGCACTTCACTGCTGCCTCAGCCAACCACCCATGAATTAGCTCAGCTCTGTGTTCACTCAGATGCCACTTATAACCAACAAGCTCATTGCCAGGAAGCCTGAAAATAAAGCTGGAGAGGCTCCTGTGCTGGGTGGATGGCTCTAGCAGGCGCTGGGGGTGAGGAGATGCAGGCTTTTTGGGGGGGTTGCAAAGGTGATGTGGTCCAGGTCACCTGAGAGGGGATGGTGTGTGTGCCCCTGGGCATCACACAGACTAAAAGGAATCCCTTTTAGTGGCTGGAGCATCAGCCAGGGAATGTTGTGAGCAAT
>NW_009925569.1:13749-20166 GCF_000696875.1 Nestor notabilis | reverse complement strand
AGCGAGCCGGGGGGGGGGTTGGGAGGACAAGGGGAAGATCTACCCTTCCAAAATATCTGTGTCAGGCAGTAACAAAAGTTGTCTTGGGAACAGATGGATTTGGCAGAATTAAGTAGAAATAGCTTGTCCTGGGAAGGGAAGTTGGCCTCATCCCATGAGATATGTAAAGATAGATGTGTGCAATATATAAAGATGGCTCTGCAAGTTTGTGTGTGTAAAACAGCTCCCCTGCCTGGCTGTTGCTGCTGCATAACCTGCACTTGGCTTTGCCTTTCTGCTCTCCCTTGGTTACTTCTAAGGGAGAGAAGGAGTCTGTAGTTCGAGCCCCAGGGGCAGCCCCAGGTTTTCCTGCACCCTGCCTGTCTGATGGGTAGGCTGGGATTCTGTGCTGCTTCCCAGCAACCCAGCCATGCCCAGCTGCTGCAGGAAAGTCAAAATCAGCACAGGATGTCCCTTGATTTACCCAGATCTGTAACTCCTTGATAGCTTCTGGCTTGCTCTGCCCCTGTCTTATCCTCTTGGCAGGGTTTTTTTGAGTGCTCTCATCACATTGAAGGCTTGTGAGACCCCCCCCTGCTGTACTCCATACGGCTCTGAGGCCTCCAAAAAGGACATGGAGCTGTTGCAGTGAGTCCAGAGGAGGCCCCGGAGCTGCTGTGAGGGCTGGAGCAGCTCTGCTCTGGAGCCAGGCTGAGAGAGCTGGGCTGGGGCAGCTGGAGAAGAGAAGGCTCCTGAAGGGGACACCTTAGAGCAGCTCCAGTGCCTAAAGGGGCTCCAGGAAACCTGGAGAGGGGCTTTGGACAAGGGATGGAGGGACAGGGGTCGGAGTCTGCCGGGGCTCACTCTGTGCATGTGCTGGAAGACAGACCAACAGTACTTAAAGTATTTTACAAGATTGTGTCTTCCCATCCTTTATCACAGTGATCGCTTCTCTGCAGACAGCTTCAGGCTGTCTCCTGATCCTGCTCTGCTCCATGTAGTGCTGGGTCTTGGGATGTTCATGTGGCTGCTGAGAAAGATGCTTTCAAATACCTGCTTGACTTTTCAAATGCTCCTTCTGCAGGTGGAAAATGTCCCTCCCCATGTGTGTGGATTTGGCTGGCTGGAGGCCACGTGGCTGGTGTGCCAGCCTGCAGGCTTGGCTTGTCCTGCTGGAAACTGTCAATATCTGTTGTGTGTGGCTCTGCTCAGCCTTCAGCAGAGCTGCTCTGTGCTTGGCTCTGGTGTCGGTTTGATGCAGCATCTCTCCATTGTTTTTTCCTATTTTACTAAAAGCTTTAGGACTTTTAACTATCATTTTTGTAGCAGCACCTTTTTATTTAACTCTTTTTGTTGTTTGTTTCCAAAGAGGGTGTTTGGAATGTTTGACTGAAGCGGGGATAGCAGAAACATGCTCTTTTACAACACATTCATCCCGTCCCAGGGTGAAAAATGACAAGGCCAAATGTCAGCTAGATTATCCCAATGGAAAAGATGGAATCGTACCAACTAAAACCATGCAATAACTTGATTATTGTGTTTCTGTTTCAAGTGTTTGTGTTTGTTGAAATGTCTCCTTTTCATGAAGATTTGGTCAGAAGTCAAGAATTCTTTGTCACTGTCCAAATACAAGCTAGAAGATGGAGAGGGAGTCACATGAAGCAGTTGGATGAAGCTTTAATTGAGTGGCAAGTTCATTAATTCACTTTTGACGTCAGCAAAAATGATTTAGTGTTTCTTTATTGACAGACTGGGAAATTATTGGTGCCTTTCAGAGATGAGCTGGTTCACAGCATCCTTCAGCTGCTGTTTGTGCTGCTGTGACTCTTCCAGGCCTCGCGCTGTGCATAATGTGTACATTCTGAAGGGTTCTTGTAACTTCTGTGCTGTGAGTTGCTCCAAAGAAACCGTAAATCCACAACTGAAGAACTGAAATTTATTTACAAGAATCAGTTTGCACTTTGAGAAAAGCTACTCATATGCAAACCCCGTCTATGAAATCAGCAAGTAAAGCCTCGGGACATGTTAATCCCATGCTCTGAGTTTTCTGGTTTCCATTTTTAATTGTTTTTAACAACTTTTCCAGTGTTATACTTACAGGCTGCAGATTCAGGCCCCTCTGAGCAATCTGTATCTGGTATCTTTAGGAGCTGACTGTCTGGTATCTTTAGGGTCCGTTCTGACCCAAAGCAAAGAATGATGTACAAGTTCTTTTAGAGCAGGATCAGTGGAGGGGATGTAAATCCCAGATATCCTCATCTCCATAAGTCATCTGCATCACATTCTCAAGGTGAGCAGACATTGGCCTAAATCCTTGTTTTGGAAGCCCAGATCAGAGCAGATGAGGTTGGTTCTTGGGCTCAGTATAAGGTGACTGGACAAGGTTGAAGGGTTGGAGACACACTGAAGGTCAGACAAAATGATGCTTCTGCTCCTTTGAGAATCTGTGACTTCTTATCAGTCCCAGATGTTTATAATGCCTGTCTGCTGGCAAAGGGTTTACCCTCTAGTCGGGTTGTGAGTTTGAATAATAGTTTGTGTTATGCCACAGCATCTAAGGAGATACTTTTTAACAGTGTAATTTGGGAGCTGATGCATCTTTCAATTGTCACCAAATGCACCATTTTACATGACTGAACACATCAAAACAATTTCAAGCATGCAAAAATCTGCCCAGTTGCAGTAGTGATAGTCACAGTTATCTTTAAAGGATGATGAATGTGTTTTCGGTGGCTGAAAACAGGAATT
This sequence comes from Nestor notabilis, assembly GCF_000696875.1. Taxonomy (NCBI): domain Eukaryota; kingdom Metazoa; phylum Chordata; class Aves; order Psittaciformes; family Psittacidae; genus Nestor; species Nestor notabilis. The sequence continues at coordinate 17,439 of NW_009925569.1, read as the reverse complement.
CTTCCAAAGCTGGGAAACACAATTCCCGACTTGGATACAAACCTGCTTTTCTTTTTTCATTGTGACAAAATAGCCTAACTGGATTGCTTTTTAAGGGACCACAATAAAGAAATATTTCAGACAGGAGCAGCCCAGGTGCTACTCGCTAATGGACCGACAAGATAACCTTACGCTGATAGTCAGGGCATCGTATCTGCACCAGTTGTTCTACAAAGAGAGGTTTGTCTGTGAGCCTGATAACAATATAACATGTTGAGTGACTTTTCCCATAGGAGAGGGTGCCCCTTTCATGAGTGGCTTGGCTTTTACTAATACCTTACTGCAGGTAAGCTGATAAGAGTGATTATGGGGATGTAATAAATGAGGCTGTAGGGTGCAGCCCTGCTCAGCCTTGTGGGAGAGGGTTCCGGCCCAGGAGTGTGTCTCAGCCTTGCTGGGCAATGCATGTGCCCAGCACTCAGCTCTAAAACATCACCAGGACATCATCCAGTGGCATAGGGTGCCCAGAGAAGCTGTGGCTGCCCCATCCCTGGCAGTGCTCAAGGCCAGGTTGGACACAGGGGCTTGGAGCAACCTGCTCTAGTGGAAGGTGTCACTGCCTGTGGCAGGGGTTGGAACTGGATGAGCTTTAAGGTCCCTTCCATCCCAAACCAGGCTGGGGTTCTGTATCTGCTTATACTTCAGGTGTCTTAGGCCACCTGAGCACCACTGAAGGGTAGCAGACACGGGCCAGCACTGTAACTGAGCTGCTGTTCACTGGTACTCCTCAGAAACTACAGCCACCAGCTGAACACCAGACTGGGGTCAGCAAGACTGGGATCCTTTGGCACATACCACCATGGTGCTGGAGATTTGGCTATGAACAATGGCAAGGATTGAACAGGAGGAACATCAGCACAGTGAGTACACCCAAAGGTTACATGCAGTCAAAGCCCCAAGAAGACAAATTCATGGAACTAAGGTCCATCAAGGGCCATTAAACACAGCTTGGTGTGTGTCTGCCCAAGAAGCATCTTGGGGAAATAGAACTATGTGAATAACAGACACAACTGACATTGGGCCAGGTGGCCCTGTCTCACTGAAAGTGTCCTGGGATCTCAGCTGTGGCTGCTCTGTTACTATCCATCATCTTGCCCTAAGGGAGAGGTCCAGAAGAAAAGATGATGTTTCAGGTGAATCGAGGAAGCCAACACTTACTGGAATACTGCTGGGTACAACTTTCAGAGCACTCTTGAACCCTAAAGGGAAGAAGATGGGAAATGCTGAAGTTCTCTAGAACTGCCTTAAAACTCCTGCCCTCTCCATTCCCCCGTTCAAATGTGAGCAAATGTGTTTGTTTTTATACAGGACATGGTGGCAGTGAGCTGGCAGTGTGAGTTACAGCGCTGCATTATGGCAGCAACCAAAGGCTCTGGGGAGCTGGTGTTTTCTTAGATGTGGTTGAGTGAGAGCCTTACACGAGCAATCTCCTTACCCAGGATCCAGCAGGTTCCTACATGCTGCAGGCAGCAGCACTGCAGTCTTGAAAATGAGTTTTTACATCTTCCCATCAATATAAGCATATGTGTCTAGGAACTACTCAAGCCTGATTAAATGAGGTTGTGAGTTAATATCTGGAAGATGTCTGCATCTTTCCAGACAGTGATGCTCCATGGAAAGCTGTGGGTTGTAGCCTGGAAGAGAGGAAGAGACCCTCACCTGAGATGAGGGTCTGAAATTGACATTAATGGAGAGACCATGCTGGATGTGTGCACAGGCCTGATCCTGGAGCCCGGTGCTGGTGGATGATGTTCTCCAGCAGAAGGAAACACAGACCTGCACAGAAAGCAGCCTGTCTTTTTAGTCCTTGCCAAAAAGTTATCAGAAAGAGGGAGAAGGATGCTCCTCCAGAGACACCTCCCAGGACTCAGCATTTGTAATCCACATTTCTTTCTCTCTCCTCCCCACCCCTTGCTTTGGAAGTGAAAATAGTGTGTGTTTGGCTCTGGCCTGCAGATCACTCATCAGTCAGTGTATTACAAGGACACGGTCAGTTACTGAGTCAACAGTGCTCTGTGTGCTCCAGAAGGGGATTCATCACCCGTCAGGCAGAAGCTCTCCCCGGCTGTGGTGCATTAGCCCTGACCTGTGCGCGCACATCTGCCGGGGCCAGCACCACCATAACATGAACTGAAGCAGATGTGTCCATGGAGCGCTGCCTCCCCCGTTCCCAGGAGGAACTCAGCAGATCCCTGACCCTTTGTGTGGCTGTGAGCTGGAGGTGTCCTCCTCTCCGAGCAGTGGCTGCTGGTGGGATGTGCTCTGCCTTCACCATCCATCCCAGGAGCCTTGAATGCTGCCAGGGATGGGGCAGCCACAGCTTCTCTGGGCACCCTGTGCCAGCGCCTCAGCACCATCACAGGGAACAACTTCTGCCTTACAACCAACCTAAATCTCCCCTGTTTCAGTTTAAACCCATCATCCTGTCACTGCAGTCCCTGATGAAGAGTCCCTCCCCAGCATCCTTGTAGCCCCCTTCAGACCCTCGAAGGTGCTCTAAGGTCTCCACAAGCTTCTCTTCTCCAGGCTGAGCAGCCCCAATGTTCTCAGCCTTTGTATGGGAGGTTCTGCAGCCCAACCTTTTAGGGTAGGGTGGAAACTTTCTGATGGGAAGACTTTGTTTTACAGACTGCCTCTCTGCTGGATCTGGGATGCAATGAAGCCTGCTGGGCTTTTGGATGGGACTGTTTTGTTTTGGAAATAAATTAAGACATCTTTCCCTGCTCCTGCAGTGGGAAAATGCAGCTACAGCCTGACTGCCCGTGCCACAAGGTAATGCTGTCAGCTTCACTCCAGCACGGCTTCTGGTCTGAAAGTCTGCTTCAGCTTATGGTTTTAGTTATATCACAGGAAAACATTAAACCCAAGTGAATTGATTTGACTCTGTTGGAGTGGTATGTTAACTTGCCTTTTTGTTAAAAACAGCACCAAGTCTGCATGGATTTTGCCTTTGTTCAGCTTTGGAGCAGTCGTACATTCCCTCTTTTCTGCAGGAATGGAAATCTGGTGTGTTGACCAGCTTCTGTTCGTTCAGAAAATGTCTTCAGTGGCATTTAGGGCTCTCTTACAACCTCTTGCTGTCTGCTCCTGCTTTTCCTTCATTCTGCTTCCCACAGGACCTGTGATGATGCTCTGCCCTTCCCTCCTGTGGTATGCTGAGTCTGCACCCAGCCACTGCAATCTTGAATGCAAACCCAGCAGTGCCTCTTCTTTCCACACCTTTCTTCCTCCTCTGTATCCCATCTCCGAGCAGCCGAGAGCCAGAGCCCGAGGCACTACCCTGGGGCTGACTCTTGGATGCAGAAGGACCCTGTGCTCTGCTGCGTGCTCAGGATGCTGCTGCATCCCTTGGCTGGCTGCTCCCTTGGGGGTTCTATGCCGTGGTGGTAGGTGTTAGTTAGACATGAGACATTAGGCAGAAGTTGTTCCTTGTGAGGGTGCTGAGGCACTGGCACAGGGTGCCCAGAGAAGCTGTGGCTGCCCCATCCCTGGCAGTGTTCAAGGCCAGGTTGGACACAGGGGCTTGGAGCAACCTGCTCTAGTGGAAGGTGTCCCTGTCTGTGGCAGGGGGTGGAAATGGAGGAGCTTTGAGGTCCCTTCCAACACAAACCATTCTTTGATTCTATGTGCGGGGATGTATGTATTGTGGGG
>NW_009925569.1:11947-13718 GCF_000696875.1 Nestor notabilis | reverse complement strand
CGCTGTGGGACCTTGCTGGGTGCATCAGGTTTGGCAGCTGGACACACTTCCAGGACCTCTGTCACCATTTCAGCCCAGTGCAGCAGTCCCAGCAGAACTCCTGAGCTGTAACTACAACTGCAATGTGACCCCCCCCCCCCCCCTTTTTTTTTTCTTCCTCCTTCCTCAAGATAATTCAGTATCTTGAGTCTGTGTGAAATTGTTGGACTCAAAGCTATTTTGGAGTTGCTTGTGTCCCATGGATACTGGAGATGCTTCCTGTATGGGAAGGCAGACATCTGCTGCAGCCTGTTTTCGGACTCCTCTGTGTTAGGCAGACTGCAGTTGGCAGGTGGGAGCTGGTGGTTATTATCAGAGTCTGAGTAATATCCTCTGCCTCCCCGATAACTCTGCGCCGGCTGCTCGTCCTCTTCGGGTTCTGTGCACATCACTCCAGTCAAAAGTAAGTAAGTTGTGTGCTCCCCAAAGTGGCTGCAGAACACAGCCTGCAAGAGCTCTTCCCTGACCACGTAAATCATCTGTTAAGGCAAGTGCAGAGTGTGTGACAGAATGTGTTTCTATCTGAAACACTCTCCATTCCCCTTCCCTGTCAGAGGAAACTTCCCCACTCGTGCTCCCACTTGTTTGGGAGCAGCTGATGGCACTTGTAGCTTTATTTCTGCTGTTGCAAAGATGAAAGGGTCAAAGTCCAGAGGAGGCCCCGGAGCTGCTGCTAGGGCTGGAGAAGCTCTGCTCTGGAGCCAGGCTGAGAGAGCTGGGCTGGGGCAGCTGGAGAAGAGAAGGCTCCTGAAGGGGACACCTTAGAGCAGCTCCAGGGCCTAAAGGGGCTCCAGGAAACCTGGAGAGGGGCTTTGGACAAGGGATGTGGGGACAGGACAAGGGGAATGGCTTGAACCTGCCAGAGGGCAGGCTGAGATCTCTGGTGGGACATTCCTTGCCTGGCTGTGGGTTTTGGTGGCAGTTTTGGTGGAAAGCTTTGCCCTGGTGGGGTGCATGTGTCCAGGGCAGTTGAGGTCTTGTAGGGATGGAGGTCCTGAATTTGCCCTCTCTAGGCACCTCCTTTAGGATTTTGCTTCCCCCTTTCCACCCCTCATTTGCTTTATTTACCCCAGAAGGTTTGGGGGATGCTCTCCAGCCACTTCAGAAAACAAAGCTGAATGGTTTCTTCTGGGCCTTAGACCAGTGCCCCAGGTCGGCTGCCCCTTGTGTTTCCAGTGACCGAATAGGCAGCTGGTGCGCCGGGTTTGGATCGTGATGGCTCAGCAGGCATCTTTCCCTCTAGTTTGCTTCTCTAAACATTTTTAATGGCAGCACTGAGTGGCTGAAGGTGGCAGAGGTGGGATGGCACCATGGGCAAAGGTAGGTCTGGTGCTGGAGTCCCCAGCTATAAATGTCTCCCACACACATAGAATCACAGAACCCCAGCCTGGTTTAGGTTGAAGGGAGTTTAAAGCTCCTCCAGCTCCAACCCCTGCCCCGGGCAGGGACACCTTCCACTAGAGCAGGTTGCTCCAAGCCCCTGTGTCCAAGCTGGCCTTGAGCACTGCCAGGGATGGGGCAGCCACAGCTTCTCTGGGCACCCTGTGCCAGCGCCTCAGCACCCTCACAGGGAAGAGCTTCATCCCTCACACAAATAATTCCACTCAGTCCTTGGGTTCCCCTGGGCTTGGGCACCAGGTGAAGTATCTTCCTGATAGTTGAGTTTCTGCTGGGCCAGACTCTTAATGCCATTAGCAGACACGAACTGGGTCTGTCTGTCTTAGTGGCCTTA
>NW_009925569.1:11641-11884 GCF_000696875.1 Nestor notabilis | reverse complement strand
GGTGCTGGGAAAGGGAGCAGAGCGGGTGGAGGTTTCCAATTTCTGCTGGATCAGGCCCCTGGAGATCCGTGTGATCTGCTGCACTGGAGGCAGTGCTGCTGCAGTGACTCATAAACAGATGTGCCCAATTTACATTGCAGCTTAATACCTTTGTTTAAAAAAACCCAGGGTTTTTTTCAAGACAAATGTGTTAAAGCAGATGTTTCCAGTAAAACAAAGACTTGTGTGATTTACAAACAACTT
>NW_009925569.1:0-11612 GCF_000696875.1 Nestor notabilis | reverse complement strand
GGGGGGGGGGGGAGGGATAAAGATAAAAAAAAGCTCTGTGTATGAACAAAAAGGTAAAACCTCAAACTAAGGACATAGCAAGGAGGTATTTCCACACGCTGAACCAAAAGCTGTGCTTGGGTTGGAAAGCAAGAGGTTTGAGTGCCCTCAGTTGCTAGTAGCAGTAGGACTAACCCTGACCAGTTGCATACACTAAGGAGCAGAAACCAGCCTCTAAAAATGCTTAACCAGCCCCTGTCATGTAGGGTACGAGATAACAGCGACCTCGGTGTGAGATTGCATGGAGGTTCCTAAATCACTTCCATCCCATGGAAACCTACCCTGGAGGACTGGAAGCTGCAGGACTGCACTAACCCTAAAGCAAAGCAAACAGATGCAGCCACTGCAGCAGGCAGGATGGGGTGCACAGGGGGATGCTGTCTTTGCCTTGACCTGCAGCTCAGGCTTCCTGGGGTCAGGGTGCCTCTGCATTTCCTTTGGGGGCTGTGCCCATTCACCTGCTCCTCACAGATTTTGGGAGGCAAAGGCAGGTCTGTGCTGGGAAACTCTCATCTCTGGTCTCTTTGGACCCACTTTCCACCTGGCTGCACTGCAGGGCTGCCCAGCACTCACGTTACATACAGCTTGACACCCCATGTGGCCTTAATGGGTTTCCCAGCTGCAGCTGCAGCACGGTTACCAGTTCTTGGCAATCCCCCTTGGCCTTGCACAGGTATCATGGTTTTTTAATGCACTTGTCACCTATCTCATCCAGGCTACTTTTGCTAAAGAGACAGTGTCAGATGTTTGGGGGTTGGCAGGCTTGTCTAAACCCATCATTGCTTGGCACCTGTGGCCAGGGCAAATGCCTCAACCAACTTGTGTGAGGACGTGAAGGCATCCAGCAAGCCTGAATGGAGCAAAACGGGGGGTCAGGAGGCAGAAAGGGGTTTGCTGCTGTGCTGGAGCATCGCAAGAGAGGCCTCTGGAGCAACCAAAGTTGCGGCACACGAGGAAACAACAAGGATGATTTCAGGAGTTTCTCGGCACATGGATGTGGGATGTCTCATCAGGGCTGTCAAGGTCATCATCAGGAAAAAAGACCACTAATGTCAGAGACCTCTTGAGGTGTCCTTAGGAATAAGGGTTGAGAGGGTGCACTGGAAGATGGCTGTAGGACAGGACTGCTCCTCACCCTCCCTGCTCCCTGGTGTGTCTGGTTTCTGTGTCCTGTGTCTTGCCTTAAAGAGTGTTTTCAGAGCAAAACCTTGATGGCTTCACAGGGGAACTTGCTGGGACGTGTCCGGAGGAATTAAAGGCATCCAAGGAGGAGAAGGCCACTGCTGTGGAGTGACTTGGGGCAGTCAGGTGCTTGTCCCAGCTCACCCATCAGTGCTCATGAAGCCTCGTTGCAGCCTCAGCTCAGTTTTAGCTACTAAGTGAATGGAGGCTGCGCTCGGGGGCTGTGAGGCCTCAGTGCTTAATTAATCTCTGCAAAGCAGAGGATAGTAATTAATGCCTGCAGTGTGCTTTGAGCCCCTCGTGTGCAAGGCGGTCGCTGTGCTTTGCCTTTCCAGAGCAAAACCACACAGTTGGGTGTGTGAAAATCATCATTGGCTGGTACCATGTGCCATGCTGGGCAATCCTGGGATGGCTGCTCATCCTATTCCAGTGTTCTGGGGTCTTTTGGTCTCTGATGGTTCTGTCTCGGGGAGAGCCATGAGCAGATGTAGCCCAGCACATTTTCTATTCCCTTCATGCTCCCCAGCTGGTGCAAATTGTCCTGGGGACATGGAGCGGATGGGAGAAAACACCTTCCCTCACTCCTTAAAAAGGGACATCTCCATCTGCTTTCCTGGTGTTCCTACACAGGCTTTTGTACTTTCTTCCTGAAATACCTTTGTTTTCCAGCCATTTCCTCAAACAAAGAGGGAAAATCACCACCAGTTGCTTAGTGCTGGTTTTACATTAAACCATCCTGCAAAGACTAAGCAAACTGGGTAAAAAAAACCAACAACCCAACAAAGGGTATATTTTGGCAGCTTAAGGACAGCCAGGCAGATTTCCCTTGTGATAGCTATAAAGCTTGTTTTCTCACTGTCAGCATTGATTTTGTGGGTGTTAAACATAAAGGAGAAGAAAACAGATTGCAGGTACGGTGAGTTCCAGCACAATCAACTGTCATGATTTCAAGAAGATGCTTTTAAGCGAGTCTTTCAAATCACCTCCTCATTTCTCAGTCGTCAGGTGTAGAAGTGCAGGAGTTGTTCCCTGTCACACGCCGCCCCGATGCCGTGCTCACGCGCTGGGGGATCTGCAGACATTTTACACCACTTGCCACCGAGCAGTAACAGCAATAAATTAACACTTTAAAAGCATCAATGTTTTATTCCATAGGAGTCGGGCAGCACATTTGGAAGGGAAAGAAATGTAAATAGAATGAAATCCTTAAGCAAGATTATTGATATGACAGGACTAAAGAGCTTGGGATTCTGTGAAAAGTGCCTCTTTTCATCCCTCTAATAAGTCCATTACTTGCACTCGGGAATATTTTAAGGTCCTTTTCATGCTGAATCTGGAGTTGAGCATGCTTTGCATTTCAAGCTTTGTCTATGAATCAGTAGAAGCCAAAGTTATTTCTGCTTTAAAATAACAGGAGCAGGGAACAGCTAATCTCTTTTCATTCGGAGTCCTTACATTATTTTACTGGACAGAGTTTGTGTTGGCTACAAAACAGGGCATTCACAAAATCTATGAGAAGGAATTTAGGCTAAGAATGAAGCCTAGATTGCAGTATGCATAAAGGCTCCTTCTCCTAAGGCCATTAAGAAATTCCAAATCGGAGCTATTTTGAACAGTGACATTAAATTAGCCTTGCTAATTCCAGTAATTCAAGCCGATAGCTGAGTTTACAAATCTGCTAGATGAGGCCTTCCCATAATTACAATCTCAATGTGCTTTTCAGCTAAGGTGAGTCGACACCAAAAAAAAGATAAATAAATAAAAGAGGGGAAAATGTTCTTTCTGTTCTGGCTTTTGAGATGAATATCTCTAAAGAACAGTTCACTGGCTGTATTGCACCACTAAGATGTCCCCTGTCCTGGACTGCTAAGTTCATTTTGCCTCTAATGTGCACGTGAAATGCAGAAAAGAGATGGGATTTTCCCCTGCTTTGTTTTTCCTCTTGTCTCTTTTCAAAGGAGCATTGATGCTGCTGGTGCTTGTAGTTTGGGGTTTAGTTGTTTGTTTACAGGTAGTGATTCCTACGGGGAAAAGAAAGAGTCTGACTGTGTTACCGTCTTTTGGGGCAGGGGAAACCCCAACGGTTGGTGGTTAAATTCAGGTTAGAGCAGGTGAAGCAGTGATAAAAAGCAGCAGCCCCCCTTTATATCATTATAAAGTTGATTTCCAGATCCCAACACAACTCGACATTCCCAGAGCAATGCAAAGGTTTTGTGGATATGTTTTCAGAGCCATAAGGCACAAACCCATGAAACAAAAATTGAGTGCATTATTTAAAAGGGTGCTAATTTTATTAGAACTGAGCTCAGCTAATATAAGGGCAAATGTAAGTATTCACATCAGCACTTAACTCAGGCTGCAACGTTCATAAAATGTCCTTTTGATCAAGCTCTAAGTGTTTTGATCCTTATTCTATGAGCATCATTCAAAGTGACCTAACTGTAGCTCCAAACAGGCATCTGCAGCTGCAGAAGTCCTTGAGCAATAACAGGTCGGGAACTTGAATGTGTGCTCTGCTGGGAATGCTAATATTGCAATCCTCCTTTTTAACTCTGCTCCAGCACAAAAACTCTCACGAAATAACAATTCCCAACAGAAAATTGTCCTGTCACCATTGACTGTGGATAACTCGAGTCAAATATTAAACCAAACACTGATTTTAATCTGTCTGAGTAATAATGACATGGCTGCTAAATATTTTGGTATCATGGGCACGTGAGTGTTTGACATTTTCCCATCGATAATGTTGTCACCGTTGACACAGCCAAGTGAAACATCTTGAATTTTAGGAGCCCACCCTGATTTAAGAAGATGTTTTTCTGTGGGGCACCCACAGGGTTGGGTCCTGCAGAGCCCATCTGGAAAGGGGATGGAGTACAAAGCTTGCAGGAGCTGTCAGGCACCTCCTCTCCCTGATGCAGACAGATTTCTGACACCAATGCATGTTGCCCATAGGCTCAGGTCTGTGGAGCAGGTGATACCCCCAGATGGTGCTTAGGGCAGAATCAGGCAGGATCAGGGGCTGGAGGGAGCTGTTGTTGCACCCTGAGGCTGTGGTGATGGTCAGGGAGGAGTGGGGTGCTGTGTGGTGGGGCACAAGCCCATCTCTTTTTTCTGGGAGGTTGGGAGAGGAGGGAGGCGGAAATGCAACTCTTGATTTCCAGGGAACTCTTTATCTCTAATCTGTTTTAGGGAGGATTTTGTATTTTTCAAGGGATTTACAAACTGGATTACATAGGCTTTTTATTCTGATTTTCCATGATTATGACATTCCTGAGAGTGAGCCGTGAATGAGACAGTTAGGATGGAGCTGGAGGCATTCATGGACCTCAGAGCATTCTTGCATTGTCACCTCCTTGTGTCACTGCTCACTGTGCCAATGGATGTGTCCCCAGAGCAATGTGGATGCTCCCACATGAGCTGTGTGTCCCCATCCCCGGTACTCCCTTGGGGTAGAGACAGCCAACAGTCTCCTTGAGCTCTATCATGGTCCCAGCCATGAGCCCTGGTTTGACAAGGCCTCATCCATGGGTCCCCGAGCATCACAGGGAGCATCTTGGTCCTTAGGAAAGAGCAAGTGATGACATAGATCCAGCACAGCCCAAGTGCTGCAGTTGCAGTGTCCTGGCGCTCAGCTGGGATGATACCGGCTTTCCCATTGGAGCTGCCACTGCCATCCAGCTCCAGCTTTCAGCACCGTTGTTCACCAAAGCTTTGGGACCAGGGCTTGCTCTCAGTCCGGCCGGGAGGCAGGGAAGAGGGATGAGCCCTGGTTTTGCAGCTTGGTTTAATTTGGGTCTCTCTCTGCAGCCCTGCAGAAGGCAGTGCAAAGCCAGGTCCTGGTTTCAGGATACAGCGGCTGTTCCTGGGGCTCCTTCCAGCACAGGGAACATGACCTGAAGCTGTTAAAAAGTTCCAGCCTAGGAACCCAACCCTTCTTTTTCTATAGAAAGTGGAAAGTCGGGTATGAGATACTTCCCAGGGCCTCCTGCATTACCCCATTTTTCTAGGCTCAAGTCACTTTAGTGTTGGCTTAATGCAGGGACAGGGTTTGGTTTATTTCTTTATTTATCCTAGCACCTTAGAGCAGTTAAAAAGCCACCGGTGCTGCAGCCTCTCAGCTCCCTCACCTCAACCCCTGCTCTGTGCAGACTTTCCCCCAGCATGGGGAGCTTTGCTCCCCATCCACACCAGTGATCCCAGGCAGTGAAACAGCACAAAAGCTCCAGGAGTTTCTCCAGGAGCAGAGGCTGAGGAGATGTCTGAGTGCCACCATGCATCTGCATGGATGGGGCTTGGAGCAACCTGCTCTAGTGGAAGGTGTCCCTGCCCGTGGCAGGGGGTTGGAACTGGAGGAGCTTTAAGGTCCCTCCAGCACAAACCAGTCCGGGATTCGATGGTTCATTCTATACGTGAGCCTGCCTGCCAGCTCTACCCGTGGACTGAGCAGGTATGTCCATGCCCAACACATTCCTAGGTTATGACCCAAAATCTCACCCCAGGTATTTTCCTTGGCATCATGAGATGTAGCCTGGTGGAGTCTCTTGTCAGTTTGATTCTGGGCTGGAAGCACTGCTCGGGCGCTTTGTTCACGTGTGCTCAAGGAGCAAAGCACCAGCTGCCTTTGATTTCATTTCTTCTGTACAAGTGTAAGTCAGTGCTGGATGTCCAGGGCTTTCTGACTGAGCACAGACATTGCACAAAGTCCTGGCTGCCTCCTTGAAGCATGAATGCCACAAACCCTGTTCTCCATGGCCTGGGCCCTGTTCAAGTCTGGTTTCTGCACGCAGTGAGTCACGAAGGAAGATGTCAGATGTTCCTGAGTGCCACCATGGGTTTTCTGATCAAGCATTGAGAAATACCATTCTGCCTTGAGGGCTGCTTTTAGCAGCTGGCATCTGGAAGGCAGGGACCATTGCTGTTCCCCTTAGGACTGCTTCTTGGCGGGTTTTGCTAGAACGTGAATGTCACTACATGTCCTGAGTTTGGAGAGCTGAAGGTCAGCAAGCAAGAGCTACCCGTCCTGGTCATATCCAGAGAGCTTGTGGGGAGCAAATACGAAGGAGAACATTTCAGTTTGATGTGATGTTGTTTTCTGTCATTAGAGGAAATATACGAAGCATTTCATTCTGCTCTGCTATCACTGGGAATGTTACCTCCCAAAATGTAGACTGTCCTGAGATGTCTCGGGTGCCAGCAGAGTGATCAGAAGGGGTCACTTTGTGGGTTTGGGTCTTTAGGGTCTCCAAAGAGAGAGAAAGTGACTCCACATCTGGGTGGGCTGAGGTACATGGGGGATCTGCAGGAATATTACTTGACCCAGTCCTACGTTGCTGCTTCATAAATCACTTCCATTCATGCTCTTCTGTTTCCAGTTTTCCTCTTTCTCTCTCTTAACTCCTGTCTTTGTAGATGCTGTTGTCTGTCCATGTTTAGCTCTCTCTCTTTCAGTTCATGTCTCAAAAGTTCCTTGATGTAGCAGCTCTTTTTCTGGACAGTCCAGCTGCATATCAGACTGGGACATGCTGCTTCATCATCAAAGCACGAGGACTCCAGTGCTTCCAATTAATAACGCTAATGAGATTTGTTAATTTTTAATAGATTACATGAGCGTGTTTTGCTAAACACGTTTTTGTGGCTCCTCTCTGTGAGCACCGTTTAGAAACTCTTTCACTTGCTGCCAAAGGGAGAATGATTAATGCAATTGCAGACGCCAAATTCTCTTCAGGGTAAATCTAGAGCGCACCAAGGAGCAAAGAGGAATTTAATGAGTACGTTTTCAAAGTAGACATAGGCCCAGGTTATAAATGATAGCCCTTCCTCGCCACCAGCCTCTGGCCAAGGTGGGGTAGAGGAGTAGTTGCTTGAATTTGGGTCATGGTGCATCCCCTCTTTCTTTATGATGTGATTTGTTGGCGTTTTGGGGGTGTTTTGTCTCTTTTCCCTGTTGAAAGCTGGAGGATGTCTGTGGATGAGACTTGTGTGGTGGTGCTGGAGGTTGGTGAGCCCTGGGGTGTGTACAAACTGCCTCCCAGAGCTCCTGTACCCCGAGGAGCACCCAGTTGTACCCTTGGCACGGGGCTGAGATGGGGCTTCCTCACATCTCCATGTGGATGACTTGGCCCCCAAATGACCTTGGTTTCTGCCCTCCAAATTGCTTCAATCCTGGGGAACTTCTCCCACATCAGTGCTGGTTTTGTGGCGGTGCCTGTGGGCCCCAGGTCGCTTGCGAACACTCTTTGCAGGCTGTGGGCCATCAGTGCCAAAGAGGCAAGCGGGGGGAGAAGTCTTGGTTTGCAAATCAGCAATCCCAAACCTGACTCCCTTGGGATTCTGCCCAGGAAGTTGGTTTTACCGCTTGCTGCCGCGCCGTGCCAGGCTCCCTTGGCCACGCTGCCAGCGGCAGCAGGATGATGGTGTTGAGCTGGAGTTTTTCTTCTGTTTCTTTCCAAATCTGTCTTGCCAAGAGCCACACCTCTTAAATTGCTGTGGAGGAGGTGGAGAGGCACAAGACCATGCACATGCTGCACATCCATCGTGGTGATCTTGCAGCCGTGCCAACACAAGCACCGTGGCCAGCCCCGGCTCAGCGCCTTAATTACACACCGGCGCGGCCGCACCTACGGCTGGGCTGTTGTAGCTCGTTGTGCAAGAACACAACTGGCAAACCTGTTGGTGCTCCAGGATTCTAGTGGTAATAAGCCAGAGGGCAGAACCTCCCTGGTGAGATGAAACCGTGTTTGGCTGTTTGGAAGAGTTTAAGGTGTTTTGGAAAAGCAGAGGGTTGGGGATCCCAGCTGTACCTGCGCAGTCGTGGCCGTGTGTGCTGGGTAACTCTGGGGATGGGTTCTGATGTTGTCTTTGTGGAGGCAGAGTGTGTTTCTAGTATGAGCTGTTTGAATGAGAAAGTGGAGGCTGAGGTGAGCAGAGCTTTCGGAGTTCCAACAGGAAGAGTTTGGGATGAAATTGGACTGTTCCAGACTTGGGGTGTAAACACCTGTAAGAAAGAAGTGGTTGGTCCTCATGCTTTGCCTTGTAATGACTCAACAGCCTGGGCCTGGCTCAAGCATCTCTCCCTTTAAGAAATCCAGCCTTGCTTTGCGGACAGCCAGAGTCTACTGCACCCGCTGGCAGCTTGTTGCCCGCACTGATGGGGCTTGCTGCTTACAACTAAATAAAGCAACACACCCTGGAGGTTGTAATTCTCGTTGGCGATGCAGCACATGCTTTCCTAGACCCATCCTGAAGGACAGGCGCAGGCAGATGTTCACAACTGACCACGAGAGCTGCAGGAGCTTGCCAGGCTGCCCTGCTTGCGTCTGACATTTCTGCTCGATGTGTTTTGTGCTGATTGGAAGCAATCCATTCCCTTGTCCCTTCACACCACCACAGACTTTCCATCATCTGCAAACAAGGGCCATCACCACGTCCCCGCAAGTGCTTTGGCCCACTCGGCAGCCTTGTTCGGTGAGCACCCTGTGCTGGGCACGATGGTTTCACCTCGGGGGGGATCCCCTTCACACCCTGCTGCTGCGCAGGGCACCAGCAGACCTATCAAGTGACATGGCAAAGTAGTTTTCATGCTTGGCCATCCATTATGACTCTGTTACTATATTGGGTCCGTTGCTGGAGCCATCTGCCTTGGCAGGCGCGCAGCCCAGATGCCTGCCTGCGAGGGGACATTCCCTGGCTCTGGGCAGCAGCCGAGCCAGCCTGCGGGAGCCAGGCACTGTCCTCTTGGAGGTCATTTGCTGCCAGAGGGGCATTTGCTGGCAGTTCTTTGCCAAAGACCGTGTCGTCCTTTTGGGGTGAGAAGGGGTGTTTGAGGAGGCAGTGGTGAGTTTGGCAGGGGGTTGGGGCTGGATGAGCTTTATGGTCCCTTCCAACACAAACCATTCTAGGATTCTATGCCTTAATATACCAATTCAAAACCAACTTCCTCCCACATCAGCCATCTCTAAAGCTAGCTTTTAATGCTTCCAGCCCAATAAGGTCGCGCAGTCAGTGTGCCTAATTCTAGTCCTAATCCATGGAGAAACAATGCTGCTTTACTTTGCAGACGTGGGAAGTGTGTGTTGTAGGGCTGGTGGCAGGTTTTGTCCTCCACGCTCCAAGAGCATTGAAGCTTTTGCTGTCCTGGGAGCGCAGCGCAGCAGCTTTGTGTTGGAGGGGCTTTTGTTACAAAAGATGCTTCCGGAGAGACCCGCTTGTGTTCGGCTGGAGACCTTTCCCCAGCTGTGTAAGGACTCCGGGAAGCGGCCCGGCACGCTCGGCTTCATGAGGAAGGGGGGGGGAAAGCAGAGCTAATGATTGACTATTATTTTAAGGGGATTATCTAATCCACAGCCCAGAGGACAAGAGGGGCCAGAAGGAGTGCAGATTGACTGTGTAATTAGTGCAGCTTGTTGGGAATACCCTCTGGACTCCAACTGATTATAAACAGAAACAGATTCTTCAAGTTCCCCCCCCCACTATGAAAAAGCCTTTGCAGGCCAAAGGGTCACTCTGTAGTAGAAGCTGCTGTAAATTAAGCGGGTGAGCAGAGCTGGGGCAGTGGAGACCTTTAATGCAGAACTGGCTGGGGAGCAGGGAGGCAGAGGAGCAGCTTCTCCTGCGTTGTTTTGCAGCGTAAAGGCAGAGTTTTGGGTGGAAGTGACTGAAATGGTGTTTATGGGAGGTTAGTTTCTGTGACCCCACCACCCGTCCTGCAGCTCCATCCGTAGTGCCAGGGTTCCTGGAGGCTGTGGGAGCGGGATGTGCAGGGATGCAGGAGCGACCTGGACTAACCAGGGATCCTAAGGAAGGCTGGAAACTGTAATGGAACCTTCTCAAGCACCTGGTTAGGAACATTTGCAAATTTGGATTCCTGGGCTTGAAATATTATTGTTATTATTACATGTTTTTAATGTTGCAATTGCCTGGACCTGCTTGTCTCTGCCTTGGGTCTGTTAGAGGCTTATTTTCCTTTCCTCCAGTGTACCAAAGGTCATTAGAAGTGAAGTGAAAGGGATTTGCAACAGTTACGGATCCATTATTAATACAAAATGAAAGATGTGTGGCTAAATCCATCAAGACTAAAAATACAAGTGGGCACAAATAAGCCCAGAGAAGGAAACAATGGCAGGAACAGTGAAAACAAATGGCACACCCAAGCACTAAACTTCTGAAGCAGTTAAACAAGGCTAGGAAAATAGCTCTTACATCACTGATGACAAGAGGGTTTCTCTTCAGTTTGGTTAAAGAGGATGAATGAGAGAATCACCATTCCCATGTGGGTGGAATGCCCTGATCTTAAACATTACCCTTACTCAAGTTCAGGTGAAATCTCAGAATGTGAAAAATTCCCAGGTAAAAGATGATGTTTGAAGCAAGCTTTTTGGGACACTTTGGCTGAACGTTTCCAGCACAACTGAGCTGCTGCGTTGCAAACTGAGCAGGAACTCTCATCTCATAAATTACATTGCAGAATGAGATTTAAATGGGAACGTCAAAACCCTTTGTGCTCTTAAAGACCTTGCTGAAACACTCTTTTGTTTCAACTTTCTTTTCTAAACTGAAGGCAGGAGGAGTTACTCAGTCCTGTGGAGTTTCCTAGGTTTGCCAGGACGTCTAAGAAGAGAATATTCTGTCCTAAAGGCTCTGCTGATGGGCTGCAGATTTCTGGCCTGGAAGCCTGATGGTATTGTGACCCCGTGGAGCATCTTTTAGGTTTTAGGAGTGTTTGGAGTATGTCAAACACTTTCCAAAGCACACCAGGGCAGGCGTCATTGCCCTGATGGGACCTTGTATCAGCTGAGGGGCCTGGTGTAAAACAACCAACTGAGGAATTATCTGCTGTGATTTTATTAACTCAGATCACTTATTCTGCACAAATGAGCTTGGGGAAACAAAATGGTGCAGCCAGGCTACTCCCAAACTGCCCCAGAGACCGAGCATCCCTTGTGCCAGAGGGATGTGTTCTTCTTGTGCTTGGGAAGCAGCACAGGATGGGCAGTGGTGGCCTCCTGGAGCATCACTCCCAGGGCAGCACCTTCTCCTGCTCTGCCCATGGCCGTGCAGCTCTGAGCACAGCAGCACATCTGTAACTCTGAAGAAGAAAATCAGGACGGTTGTGGAGAAGGGGAACCACAGCATCTCTGGGAATCTCCTGGGGAAGCCAGGCTTTACCAGGCGGGTTCTGCTTGCACCTGGCCCTTTGTGTGTGTGTGAATGTCTGCCCCCATTCAAGCCTTTCTGACCCTCTGTGATGGCCTGGGCTGACTCACTTGTCACGCTACCATCCTTCTGCCTTTGTTTTGCAATGTTTGGGTATTTTTGATGAAGAAATACTGCCTGTTTGCCTTGGCAGTGCTGCTGGTTGGGTTGATGCAGTGTTCTTCAGCTAGAGTGTT
>NW_009925568.1:0-7448 GCF_000696875.1 Nestor notabilis | reverse complement strand
AGGGTGGGGGGTGAAGGGGGCTGCGGTGGGGCTGGGTTCGTCTTCCCGCTTCCTTCGTGTGGGCTAAAGCCCTTTGACAAGGTGAGGGGCCTGCCCGCACGGGCGGTGAAAGGGGAGGGCAGTAGCGAATGGCTCTTGGGCCTGGTGTGCTCTGCACCTTGCTGTAGGTCAAACTCTAGCCTGTTGCTTGTCCAGTGCGAGGCCGGGATTGTTTGCCCTTGCAGAGACAAGGGGCTGTCCTGCTTGAAAACGTCCTCTCTAGCCTGCAGAACGTCTCGGTTTGCAAGGTGCAGGCACAGGTTTGCCCTGCAGGAAGAGCTTTGTGCAAGAGCCGATATGACCTTAGGCTGCTGGAAGCCCAAGGACATATGCAGGCCGCTTGTGAAAGAGGATTCATTCATTTATGCCTGACTAGATTTATAAGTCTGGGTTATGTCTGTGCATTTAACAACTTTGGAATTCATTTTGATGACTTTTGTTTTTTCATTTCAAAATGTGTATTGCTGCCTGCTGGTCTGCCTAGCTTTTTTGTCACTGTTCTGCTACATTTTCTTTCAGTATAAAGCATGTACAGGTTCATTGAATGATGTAGCTGTTCACAATAATGTCTCCTGAAAATGGTGCTATCACATTGCATGGTTGTGTTTGCTTCTGTAACTTTTATTGTATATCCAGGTATACAAAGATTGCTGTCTTTCAAGTAAGACAAATGGCTTAGTAGCTAATAGCCTTAGAATCTTACAGACTATTGAATGGAAACAGCTGTGATCAAATGTGGGGTTTCTTAGAGCTTTTTTCCTCCTTTTGCAGATCCGTGCTGGATCAAGAATCTTGTACAGACCAATTTCGGCATCTGTGTTGTCTAGGCCAGAGGTCAAGAATGGAGAGGTACCTTATAAACAAAATTCTGTATCTTCCTAAATTACCTGGTGAGCCTAAATGTCCTCAACCTAGAGTTCACTTGTACTAACTCAAATACCTATAGTATGAAACTTGCTTTAAGTCAAACACCTCATAGTACCTGTTGCTGTCCTGCTGTTTCCTCTGATAAGTCTTTCACATTTAAAGTTGATTGCTTCCCTGTGGAACAGGTAACACTGAAGTTTTTTTTAACTCTTAGTTATAGTCTCATCACTTGGAAGAGGAGCTAGACGTTGGATCTAATACAACTTTTGAAACTGCAAAATAACTCTATTAAAGTGGTCATAGATGGACGGTCTGTGTCTGAATATAATCTTTTTCATGTTTTGTTTTCTTAGGGCAACTCAACACTTAATGGGGCCCAAAATACTGTCTCCCGACTAGCACTTAGAGAATTCCAGACTAGTGCTATCAGCAGAGACATTGACACTGCTGCCAAATTTATTGGTGCTGGTGCTGCCACAGTAGGTGTGGCCGGTTCTGGTGCTGGTATTGGAACAGTCTTCGGTAGTCTAATCATTGGTTATGCCAGGTAATCAATCTCTGTCTTACAAAGCTCTCGAATTACATGCAGATATATCTTGAGACAGTACCCCCAGATAAGCCAAGTGGTAATAAGGATGATGGCATTAAAATGAATTCTGTTAATAATTACTGTTAGTGATAAACATGGCTAAATAGAATAATAGGAAACTGTATTCATTCATTGGGATGGCTCTGTTAATTCAGAACTTTGTACACTCCTACCTAGAGAAGAGACATGAAAGAAGTGAGATTGTTAGACTTTGTCAGTGTTCTGATCACCAAAGTCCAGTGTTTCAGCATTCAATTCCAAAACTGAACTAAAAATCTAGCCTGGATTTTTTTTTTCCCATGTGAGGGGAGAAGTCCTAAAGAGAGACTGCATGAAAACTGGTAATAAGCAATGTGAGTTTGTATGCTTTAGACTTTGTAGTCAGGATTGTTGCTTAGAAATGGGTGCTTAATTCATTTTTCCAACACATTCGGCTTTGCATCTCAGACTGTGTAATTACTTTATTGAATGAAATCTGAAGGGGCTGAGGATTTTATAGTAGGGATGAACTTCCAGATAAGTTTACAATGTTCCTGTAGTAGAAATAGTTCATGTGGTATCATGGAAGAACACACTTGATGCAGATATAAAAAAGCTTTGCAGGCTGTTTCATGTTCTTCATTGCTCTTTCAACCAGTTAAGACTAAATGTCTTATTAATAAGATTTTTAAGCCCTGCTGAAGACAAGGAAGTTCACCTTCCACTTAAAGAAACATAAGTATTTTCAGTACAAAACTAATGTCTCCTTAATTTGGCATGAACATGTCAATAAGAGGTTGTAGAACATTACTTCAGAAGTTTTTTTTTCTCTCCCAGACACTTGGAGGGATAATTCATTGCATTTTTGCAATAAACTGCTGTGTAGTTATTTTTTTTTGCTCTAGGTGGTTTCAGTTCCTGTATTTGAGAGTTACTTAAAATGCTACACACAAACTTCCTTGGAATATAGTTCTAATGTCACAGATGTGAAGTAAATTTCTAAAGCATAGTGCTGACAGTTCATGCGTGGGAGGATGTGGAGAAGTCAATTCAAAAGTATATATACATGTAGTCAGCAAAAACTGTGCTTATTTGGAACAGCCATATAAAGTCTGCATAACCTGAATCTAGTATTAATTGCCAACTCATTTGTCTTCAGTAAGATTCTTGCTAAGAATTACTTCTGCTTGGATTCATGGGATTTTCCTGTTATGGAATATGTGTCAAGGAAGTATGAGGTTCTGAATCTGTCACATGCATTAAACTGTATGAAAAAAATCTGAATTGTACAGATAAAAAGGACTTACACCTTCGCTTTCTTTTAGAAATCCTTCTCTGAAGCAGCAGCTGTTCTCATATGCTATCCTGGGATTCGCCCTGTCTGAAGCTATGGGTCTCTTCTGTCTGATGGTTGCTTTCTTGATCCTATTTGCCATGTGAAAGGAGATCTGCCTGTAATATTGGCATTGGAATGTAACTCTGCATTTTATGGGACTCCCAAAATGTTGGTGTCATGGAAATTGATGCTATTTCCGAAGTCATTTCATTAAAGATAACAACTTTAACTGTCAACCTGTTGCCTGCATTTATTATCTTTCTTACTAGGATATCTGGAAGACAGCATCTTGTCATTCAGTCACCACAGATTTCTCCTGATTATGACATATCTCATAGAACCCTTCAAATAATGACTTCAAGTCAAACATTTTATTTATTAATATATATGGGCATATTGCTTGTCTGTTAAAATTAATGTGGCATATCCTTGAAAAATCAAAGGATACACATTAAATTTGAAAGGCTCTACTGCTGGCCTTGTTCCTTCACTTGCATTTCAAACTTACCCAGAGCTGTTTCTGCACAATTTTTTTCTCAGGCTGGCTGGCACATAAGGTGTTCTGGCCACTTTTGCTAGAAGGAGCTAAACACAAATCCACAAACAGTGCTAGGAGAGTTCACTTTGCATCAGTTTTCAGTTACATGGTAAATTTTGATCACCATGGTAAAAACTTTCCACTTGGGTCTGACCAGTGTCCCAGTTGAACTAAAATAACAACTGCTTTAGGTGGTCCACATTTTTAGGTGATCCGCAGCTGTGGCACATTGATTGTTACACTCTTACCTAGTTACTGCATTCTTGGCATCACCTAATTAAAAGGGAAAACTTACAGCTTCCTAATTCTAAGTCAGCCTTGCATTCTCTCTCAAATTGTTTTAGTAGCAGTAGGATCAAAGCATTTTTATTAAGTAAATACCTGCAGTATCAAGCTTTGCTTCTCACTGTATCTGTCTTTTAACAATCTAAATGCATTTATGGTGGTGTCCATGCTTACAGCAACATGCTGTGTGCTACTAGGAGGCTGATAGCATCTCAAGCTTATTCAGAATACTAAATAATAGATCTGATCATTCAACAAACCTAAGCTGCACTTCGGAAGAACATGAGTAAGCTTATTACGAGCTTTGTCAGCCTGCTGTTAAATGGGTGATTACCGAATTAAATCTAGAAAATTTTTTAAGGTAAGCTGCCTATCCCTGGAGAAATGGAAAAATTACTAGTGGCTCTCAGGTCATTACAAGGTGCAGGTAAGACCTTTGTTTTCACCCAAATTCAAATACCACATTGGTGTTCATAGAGACGTAGTTTAGTGGTGCACTTGGTGGCATTAGGTTAATGTTTAGACTCAATGATCTTAAAGATATTTTCCAACCTGAATGATTCTATGATTCATGCAGCCTAACTTGAACCTAGCATGAGAAATTAATCTCCCCATATGTTTTTAGGAGAAAATAGTCATCTTCTCAAAAGGATTAAAAGTTGCTGTGTAAATACAGAGAGTATCCCTTTATATATGTGAGGTTTAGGAGTGCAGAATACGCAGCATCCTTAAATATTCAGCTCTAACGCAGTAGTCCCTTATATGACTAGTTCTGGAGGTAGGGTTTTTTGCAGGGTGAAAGAGGGGTAGGGAGTACATCATTGCAGCTATCTTCCATGTGGTTTATGCTCACTGTTATTTTAAGAGCTTACTATTGCCCATTCTCATAAGCTGTTCTGTTACAGAGCTGACATACAGTGCATTTGCCTTGGATAAAAGGTAGATAATGATGATTAGAATTCTAGGCTAAAGCTCATCTGTGTACTGCTGTGCTTCTGG
This sequence comes from Nestor notabilis, assembly GCF_000696875.1. NCBI lineage: Eukaryota > Metazoa > Chordata > Aves > Psittaciformes > Psittacidae > Nestor > Nestor notabilis. Next base: position 2,816 of record NW_009925568.1, on the reverse strand, counting down.
TAGGTGAACTTTGCTCTTTTCTTTCAGTACTGCAGAGATTTCTGCAGGCATCTGAGGTGGCAATCCGTATTTGCTAATATTGTGGACTCATCTAATGAGCTAGCTTAATTCAAGCTTCAGATTTTCTTATTACTGGGATTTGACCAAACAGGGATCTTCAAACTTGTCTTGGTCAAGTCTAGCTCAAACTCTATTAATTGTACTTACCAAATTATTTGAACCATATGGTTCTGCTGAGTTGTGATTGTGTTTGGCGTAAGAAGATCTGAACTAAGCTATTGCTCTGTAACCTCAGTAAGAAAGCCACAGGAGGCACCAGGAGTTACTTGAATCAGGTTTGAATAATGAATTCTGCATTTATATGCCATCTTTTCCCATGTGGTTCACGCTGTCAGCATGTACCCCTTTCTCTATGATCAGATCTCTCTGATGTCTGAAAGGCAGTAGACATCTCGGGTGACCCTGTATATGGATGTGAAGCCTGTCTATTTTAGTAGTAGCATCTCCCCAAGCTTGTTATCTTTTAACTCACTCTTAGACTGGTGAATGTGGGCCAAACCCAAGCAAACTTGCTGTTTCGTTATGTCAATCTTGAAAGAATCAGATCTCAGTGTTACACATAGAGACTAATCAAGGACTTTCAAAACATGGCAACAAAGCTTCACACAGGATTATCCTCCTTATAGACAATAAGGGGCTTAGAGACAATAAGTGATGGGTGGATTTCCACATCTGAATGATCACAGGGCACATTGGCTCCCTTTTTCTATTTGTGTATTTTCCTTGTTCTTGAAAAACAGCGTAATTTCAGTGGTTACTTCAGCAGCTCAGTCAATTTGAGTGGTCTTACAAAGACAGGTGATACTCTTGAGTCTTCTTAAAATGCTCATAAAAGAGACAACTGTAAATGTGTAAAAGATCAAATGTTTTTTACCAAAATAAAACACAAAACCCACAACAAATCTTCACACCCCCCCCCTCCAAAAAAAAAACCCCAAACAAAACCAACCAACTTCTTTGCAGTTATTGGGCAGCAGCAGATCAAGGACTCATAGATTCATAGAATGGTTTGGGTTGGAAAGGACCTTAAGGTCATCTAATTCCATCCTCCCCTGCCATGGACAGGGACATCTTCCACTAGACCAGGTTGCTCCAAGCCCCTGTGTCCAACCTGGCCTTGAACACTCCCGGGGATGGGGCAGCCACAGCTTCTCTGGGGAGCCTGTGCCAGTGTCTCACCACTCACAATAAAGAGTATCTTCCTTATATCCAACCTAAATCTCCCCTGTTTAAGTTTGAACCCAAACTTGATCTTCTCCATAAGAGTTTACATCAAATCTTTTTCATAGGTTAGAGAAAACAGATTAAAAGTTCCATAAGGTGATACTGTACGCGTCACTTTTGTGAAACCTTTTTAACAGTTTCTTTTGACATGGACTTTGCTGACCTTAGAGATTGTCAGCACATGGAAATCCGTACTGTAGGTTCTCCAGATCCAAAGACTGTTCATGTTTCAGTGTTCAAGCTGAAACAGAGATCTCCATTGTCTCTGAGTAGCTGTGCTGGCTGCTGTCCCAGTAGATCAGACAGCATGCCACCTCTGAAAGTGATGTGCACAACAGCATTATCCTAATGTATAATGAAGGGTATGTTTATATTACAAATTACACACTTAAGTTACTGCTGCAGGTAGAAGTGATTCATCCTTTCCAGCCTGCTGCCTTTTTTTTTTTTTTTTCTTTCACTCTATTTATGGGGGTTTTTTGCACCAGTTTCAGACCGAAGAAAGGCAAGTAACTTGTGGTTCAGTTTTTTTGTTCAGGGCTGATGCTGCCATGTGATGGTAGAGCTAAAGCACTTAAAAATACTTGTTTACACACAGCTTTTAGATGCTTTGTGAAGAAATAAGATCTTTATTCATCTCTTTCTCCACTCATATTTAAACCTTTTGCAACGTGCTTACAGTAAAGAGTAATTCTACCTTTAAGTACTTTTATGCAGTGGTTTTTATCCTACCTTATCTTAAAGAACTTTGCAAAAGTGTTGTACAGTGCCCACCAAACAATTTACAAGAAATGAAACATACTGTATTGTCTTTTGTAAAATAAGGGAAACTTAGACAAAATGTAATTTACTGGAACTAATACTACTATTTTTTAAATATATGTATTTTTTTTGTTGTTACTCATATACTCTCGGATCAGTCTCAGAGTAAGACAGTTCCAAATGATACACAGGCAGAGAATTAAAACTTCATCTGTGATTCAGGGTACGTAGTAGTTGAACTGTTTTGTCATATATCGTATGTGATGATGGTTTTTTAATTAATGCAAAATGCTTCCAGTTCCTCCTTCGTAAAATTTAGGTACTTCCCTTCATTGTATAGTGCTGCAGCGTTTTCGGTACAATGTTAAATCAGGTGAACGTTTAGGAGAACCCTGGCTTCAGGCACACACCTATCTCCTGACATGGGAGTTGTGATGCACAGAAATGGGGAAACCAGATGAATAGAGCCAGTGCACGGCTTTGGAGGGCTGATTATTCCAAAAGTTAGACGTGACGAGCGCACCAAGCGCTGTTGCTGAGCAAAGCCTTGCAGCGGTTTAGGCTGTAACCGCTTTCTGCTGTCTTCCCCTAGCAGCAGCAGCTGCCAGCACTCCGGCAGAGCCAGCGGCAGAGGATGGGCGCTTCATCCTCAGCGCTCCCCACCCGGCATGGCTGCACAAATCCTCCACCCCGGGCAGCGTTCCCAGCGCGCCGTGCCAGCACAGGCACAGTTCAGCTTGGCTCTCGCCGCAGAAGTGTTTGCCCAGATG
>NW_009925567.1:454-1080 GCF_000696875.1 Nestor notabilis | reverse complement strand
GTCGTCTTCAGCCTGGGCGGGCTGCAGCAGCCGGGGCCACACAACTTCTATTCCCGTCCACACTTCGTCAACACCGTGGAAATGTTTGATCCCGCGCAGGGTGAGCCGGGTGGGAGAATCCCTGTGGGTCCTGGGTGCCTCCATGGGTCTTGGTGAGGGGTGTCTGTGTCCAGGGGACGTGGTCCATTGGGGATTTGAGCATCAGCCTCTGCATCCATAGAGAGTCACACCCTGTGCTTCCTGACCCAGGGCTATCCTGGCCGCGGTGTGTGATGCTCACACCCTCTCGCCCTCAGGTGCATGGATCAAGCCGAACCGTGGCATCCGCATGAGGGAGAAGAGAGCTGACTTCGTGGCCGGCTGCCTGGGAGGAAAAGTGGTGGCTGTGGGTGGCCTCGGTAATGCCAGGCGCAGGCTCGTGGCCATGTTCCCTTCCCCGTCCTTTGTGGCACACCGGTTACGTTCGTGAGGAGATAGGCTATGCAAAACCATGAGGGTACTGCAACACTGTCTGCACCGTGCCCCTCCTGTGCCCCCCAAGTGCTGGGGGGCTGCCACACAGGCTGCCCCCACAGAGCCACTCACCCCTTTCACCCCCTGGCCAGCCTTTTCCCAGCTCACGTGCA
>NW_009925567.1:0-298 GCF_000696875.1 Nestor notabilis | reverse complement strand
CAGCTTGGTGCCGGCCACAGCATCCTGTGAGCGCTGCCAGAGCCATCCGGAGCTGCACAGGGCAGGAGGAGGTGATGGGGAAGGCGAGTGGTGCTGGCTGGATCCCTGTGGCGCCTTCCCTTATTCCCCGGTGCAGAGCCAGCAGTGCAGCATCGGTGCCAGCAGCAATCCCTGTGGAGATGCTGCTAATCCTCTTGTGCCCTGCTAATTGCCTTTGGGATCACAGAGCCCACACAGCCCAGGGCTCAGGGGCTCTGCCTGCGGCATCAAAGGCATGTGAAGGATGAAAGGCAGAGCC
>NW_009925566.1:0-2348 GCF_000696875.1 Nestor notabilis | reverse complement strand
AACTGGGTTTGAAAGAGGAGTTTGCAAAGGGGTTGAAGGGGAGTCGGGGGTTGTAAAGGGGGTGAGAAGAACTGGGGTTGCAAAGGGGTTCCCGGGGGGCTGCGGATTGCAAACGGGACAAGGGAAGTGGAGGTTTGCCAAGAGGTTTGAAGGAATTGGGGTCTGTGCAGGGAATGAGGGGAACTGGGGTTTGCAAAGAGGAGTTTGCAAAGGGGCTCAAGGGGAATGGGGTTTGCGAAGGGGTTGCAGAGGGATTGGGGGTTGTAAAGAGAGAAATCAGGGCTTGCAAAGAGGAGTCTGCAAAGAGGGTGTAAGGAACTGGGCTTTGCAAAGGGATCGAGGGGAATGGGGGGTTACAAAGGGGTTCAAAGGGAACTGTGGATTGCAAAGGGGGTGAGAGAATCTGGGGTTTGCAAAGAGGTTTGAAGGGAATTGGGGTTTGTAAAGGGAATGAGAGGAACTGGGTTTGAAAGAGGAGTTTGCAAAGGGATCTGAGGGAGGTTGGGGTTTGCAAAGGGATTCCAGGGGAACGATGGTCTGTAAAGAGGGGAGGGGAATTGGGAGTTTGTAAATCAGGGTTTGTAAAGGGGTTCAAGAGGAATTAGGGTTCGGAAAGGGGATGAGGGGAATCAGGGTTTGCAAAGGGATTCGAGGGGGATTGGGGCTTGTAAAGAGAGAAATTGGGGTTTGCAGAGGGGTTCCAGAGGGATCGGGGTTGGCAAAGGGGTATGTAAAGAGGTTCAAGGGGAATTAAGGTTTACAAAGAGGAATATGCAAAGGGGGTGTGAGCAACTGGGCTTTGCAAAGGGGCTGAGAAGAACTGGGGTTTGTAAGTGGGGTTTCAGGAGAATTGGGGTTTGCAAAGAGGAGTTTGCAAAGGGGTTTGATTGAATTGGGGTTTGTAAAGGGGTTCCAGTGAAACTGGAGTTTGCAAACTGGGGTTTGTAAAGAAATTTTAGGGGAATTAAGGTTTGTGAAGAAGAGTTTGCAAAGGGGCTCGAGGGGAATTAGAGTTTGCAAAGGGAGTTTGGAAAGGGGGTGAGAGGAATTGGGCTTCAAGGGAAACGATGGTTTGTAAAGGGATGAGTGGGATTGGGGCTCACAAAGGGAATGAGAGGATTTAGGGATTGCAAAGGGGAGCTGGCAAAGGGGCCGAGAGGAATTAGGGTTCGGAAAGGGCTTCAAAGGGATTTGTGGATTGCAAAGGGGACAAGAGAAGTTGGGGTTTGCAAAGGGGTTTGAAGGGAATTGGGGTTTCCAAAGGGGTTCAAGAGGAAGCAGGGTTTGCAAAGAGGAGTCTGAAAAGGAGATGAGGGGAATCAGGCTTTGTAAAGAGGATGAGAGGAACTGGGCTTTGCAAAAGGGAATGAGGGGAACTGGGGTTTGAAATCAGGGCTTGCGAAGGGTTTTCAAGGCAATTGGGGTTTGTAAAGGGGTTCAAGGGAATTGGGGTTGGCAAATTGGGGTTTGTAACGGGGGTTCAGGGGGAATTGAGGTTTGCAAAGGGGTCGAGGGGAATTAGGAAATTCCCCATATGGGGAATGGAATCCCTAATTTCCCTTGACCCCTTTGGGAAAGCGCAGGCGTTCTCCAAGCCCATCCCCTTCCTGCAGTCCCGGATGCGGGGCAGGATTTGGGGGCTCCTCACCTGGAAGCGCCGCATGTCCCGGGGGTTCCCGGCGTTCTTCAGGCAGTTCTGGTTGCATTTGAGGAAAAACTTGAGGAAAAACCTGGGAAGGAAGGAAAGAACCCAATGGTTGGTGCTGTCAAACTGGGAGGGTCCCTGAGAGCCAGTGATGTGTTCCCAATGTGCCATCCCAGCATCCTATCTTGCTGCATCCCAGTGTCCCATCCTGTCCCCATTCCAATGTAACATTCTGCTCCATCCTAGCATCTCATCCCAGTGTCCTATCCTGTCCCTGTCCCTGTGTGCCATCCTACCCCATTGTGCCATCCTGCTCAATCCCAGCATCCCATCCTGCTGCATCCCAATGTGCCATCCTACACAGTCCCAGCACCCCACCCTGTCCCCATCTCAGCAAAATATCCTGTCCCATTCCAGTGTCACATCCTGTCCACATCCCAGCATGAAATCCTGTCCCCATCTCAGAATGACATCCTGTTGCATCCCAGTGTGTCAACCTTTCCCCATCCCGGCAGCACATCCTGCTGCATCCCAGCATTCCATTCTGTCCCCATGCCAGCAACCATCCTGTCCCCATCCCAGCAACCATCCTGTCCCCATCCCGGCAACCATCCTGTCCCCATCCCGGCATTCCATCCTGTCCCCACGCCAGCATGCGATCTTGTCACATCGAGTGTGCCGGCCTGTCCCCATCCCACTGTCC